>NC_056727.1:509175707-509475707 GCF_019279795.1 Protopterus annectens | reverse complement strand
AGCAAAGCCACAATCGTCAAAAAAAGAATAAAAATCCGATGTGATGTGGAAGGCTTACAGAAGGAAGGTCCTCCCACCAAGCACTTACACAGAAGTGGGTTGAGCTGATAGGAGAAAAGCCTGTGCCTGTAATGCCAGATTTTAACACTCTGACAAGTTGATCAGCTGGTGAACACCTCATACATGAAAAAGATGAAACTGAAGCATTGACAGGCTAGCATGAAGCTTTGGCATCCCAAAACAACATGAAGCCCGTGCCCGATAATCTATTCCTCCCATAGCTCTTTTGTTAGAAAGAGCCATTACTTTAGTCTGGACAGTTCTCTAAAGCCAGATCCCAGTTTCCCTGCCCTTCTTGGTACCATCTTTCTGTCATCATAATCCAGCATGGGGAGGATGAAGTTAAGGAAGTTGTAGTTTTGCTTTTCAAGGAACCCTGTGAGCTCTCTTTATATTTGGTAAATCTATTTGGTAGATTAACATAACTATTTGGGAGAGCTCAGACCTGACAAATGCCATTAAGACACTGCCTTCATTCCTTTCTAACAGGCTTGATTGGCAATCTGTTATGTCTGCTGTTGTTCTCTAGTCTTGTTAGGTTAAGGTCAAGGCAGTGAATGGAACTTTTGAATTTTTCTTATCCTGTGAGTCCATGTGTTCAGGGTTTCCCTGTGAACATGGAACTTCTGCTGATGGGCCCTCATGCAGTCGTTCCACTATCCTAATCTTTTGATTGTGGCTGGCCTCATGTAGAGGAATTGTATCTGTTGAAACTTTGAGTTAATTCAGTAAGCTTAGAGAGAGAAGACTGGATACTGGATGACAAAACTTCTCCCTCCTCAGACTAGAAATCCATGCTTCCTTTTTCTTGCTTCAGTCAGGGAAGTCATCCGTATTCTGGATCAGTCCCACTGAAATACTTAATTATCCACACCAAGTACCTATAGCTGGTTGTCAGTGGCTAATGACAACTGGTCCCACCCTAAGAAAACTGATACAAGATGTAAAAAAAGGATTTGATGTTCTGTCTGGATGCCCTGAGTAAATTACATTGCCTAGTTATCCATGCTTGTTCCCAAGCACATCCTGACATTGACAGGATTATTTCACAAGGTATGGTGGGGGAATGTTTTATGGTGGTGTCCTCTCAGAATAATGTAGACTTAATGGTTTGCTACTTTATTAGTAAAATCCTCTGTTTTTTCAGTCTGTCATTGCTATTACGTGTTCTTATTATCTTGCTATACTGCATAGAACTGAACAGGTTTTATACAACGGATATTGGTTGGTTGGCAGTATGCACATTTACTGAATATGTGGCTAACATGTGGAGGCTAGCTTGGGTCTACACAGGCACTATGCATATCTCATCTGCAAGTCATTTCTGTCGTACACAGTTTCAGGATGGTTGTATGTCAGAGTGCTAACTTAAGTTTAATGAGCAAAGACTAAACTGATATTTACACTGCAGCCTCATTTTGGATTTCTGCACAGTGCTTTATTTTAGGAAGTCACAGTAATGGTGCTTTTCTTATATTTAAATGTTTTAGTATAGTCAAAATTTCACTTTACTTATCAATTATATAGATTCTGCAGATTTGTTTTTACCCTGGCATAGATGCATACATGTAAGTCCTCTAGACCCCCAAAACCCTACACACATTAACTGCAGGATTACAAAAACAGTGTAGCTGATTGCAAATTTTGATACCTTCACTGTTCTGCAGTCCAGATGTTTAAGACACAAACATGGATGAAACAAGATATGTGACAGAAACACAGATTTCATAGCCACTGATTAAACAGCAGTCTTGACCAACAGTGGTGACTCTATAAATATGCACATACAGATATATACATGTATGTTTATCTTTCTGCTTCTCTGTCTGCCTCTCTGTGCAAGTATACAATTTGTGTTGCAATAATGAAAGCCACGATCTTTCATAAACAATGGCTTTGGAATGAGGTTTTGTCCCCATAACCCCAATATGGAGGCTTGCTCCAACTCCATTCTTAACTAAATATAATTGCCCCCAGGTACCCCACCAGCAAGTGGGAAAGGAGCAGTATAAAAAACTAAAGACTATTTGTATACATGTCCGTGTGTGTGTGTGTCTGTGTGTCTGTAATATATATATAAATTTTATTATTTGTTTGTCAGGATAGTCCAACTGGACAAGTGTCCATTTTCAATGGAGTCAGTCCTGGGGAGAAAAACTCCATAAGTTTACAGAGAGAAGAAAAATTTACAAAAGAGACATTATGGAGTGGTAGCATACAGATTGTAGACCTTAAAGCAGTTAGTATACAGTCAGAGGATATTACCCCTTTTGGTTGAAAATAGAAGTGTATAAAATATACAGTGAGAGTAGGTAAGAACCTGGTAGAGCATTGCAAGATAGTTCACAATTGAATAAGACTTTATAAATGTTTAAGTTTCCGTGTATACATTCAAGCAAATGTACATGTAAGAGCATAAATATATATATATATATATATATATATATATATATATATATATATATATATATATATAAAATACACACACACACACACACGTACAGTCATGTACAGGTTATTGCTTACACATAGAAAGGTATAGTTAGAGTGTGTTTATGTTGTCCAGGACAGATGGGGTGTAGAAACAGAGTGTGCATCAGGCTTCAGGGGGTCAGTTACAGTTGCATAGATGGTTGGTGAAGTATGTTTTAAGTAGGCTTTTGAAGGAGGGTGTGGAGTTTTGTAGTCTGAGGTCAGGAGAAGGTTGTTCCATATTTGTGCTATTTCATGGGCAAATAGTAATTCCCTGGAGTTGTTTTTGCATATGATGGTTTCTATTAAGGCTTTGTTGGAGGACCAAAGTTGCCTGTTTGAATTGTAGAAGTTCTGCATGCCAGTCATGTCAGGGGTTTTCTCGGGATAGTACAGAATTAGATGAGCTAGGCTGAGTTTGATGGTACCTTAATAGGTTCAGAAATTCAAGCCAGTGCAAGGCTTGTGGGGAAAGGCAATGGTGGGATTGTGATTTGACATTAGTAGTGAATGTAGCAATTTTGTTGTAACAGGTGGAAAGTTTTTTAAGGTCAGTTTTGTAAAGATTAGTTAGATTTGGGGATGCATAAAGTAGAGTAGATAGGAGGTGGGTACTGGCTGTTGCAATTCGAGATTATACTGTCTACATACACATAGATGCATGTGTATACATATACACATGCATGTAGAAGGTTCAGCCACATGACATATCGGGTAGGCCTGCCTTCCCTATCTTGTAGGTTTGTCAGGAATGCCCTTCCTTATTTTAACCAAACTGAACTGGGTCACTAAGGTTTTAATTTTTTTTTCAACCATTTAGTAGAGCTTGGAAAAGATATGCATCGTAAGAGATTAAATATTTTAGGGAAAGTCATCATTTGTCATGCTGAAATTCTGCCCTACCAAGAAAGCCTAAGTTTCCTCCATAAGTGAACCTGAAGAAAAAGGGATTCCCACAAGGATTGTTGATTCAGTGTGATAACATATGCGAGCAGTTGTGGCTTAATATTAAACCCAATTATTTTGGTGGATGTTTGCACCATTGTAAATGAACTTACCAGTTGTAGTGTTGAAACTGGAGTGCATTGTTAGCAGGGAAAAACTGTTTTGTCAATATTGATTTTCAGACCAGAGCAGGAATAAAATAGAGAGAGAGGAATTAAAGTATAAGATTCCCTTTTGAGGACATTCTTTCAAATGAAGGCAATCAGCAAACAGAAAGATGTGGTATTCTGTACTGGACATTTACCAGCCATGTAGATCTGGTGCATTTCTGATTAATGTGCTAAAGATTCAGTAGCTAAAAGGAAGGAGGAGGGAGTTAGGGGAGAGGCTTGGCAGGTACCATTACCCAAAATAAATAGATGAGATATCGTCCAGTCTGTAAGAATGCGTGCATATGGTGAGCTATACAGAATTTGTATTCCCTGGATGGAGGTGTGGAAATTGAATTTCACCAAGACAGGCCAAAGGTAGTCCCATCTAATAGAATCAAAAGCTTTCTCAAATTGAACTAAAATGATACCTGCTAGGTTTGCATAATATTTAATTGCTTGCATGTAGAACAGTAAGGCACGTATATGATGTGTACTAGATCTGTGTTTTACAAACCCCAGCTTGGTTAGGGTGTATTAAAGAAGTTAGGACTTTATTGAGCCTGTTCAGTAAGACTCTGATGTATAATTGTGTTTCACTATTGCTTAAACATATTCTTCTGTAATTGCTAAAAAAATGTTTGGTCCTTATTTGTTTTTTAGTGGACAATAATGCATGATTCCTTGGATGTTAAGGGCAAGTCCCCTGATTCTTTAATGAGATTGAACAAATCAACCAGGATAACAGCTAACTGACCTGATAGCAGTTTGTATGGGCTGGATATTAGGCCATCTGGACCAGGTGCAATGTTCTTCGTGTTTCACTGTTGCAGTCATTACACTTGGGTTATCCTGCTGGCGGGCTACCCTCAGTCGGCCTGTATTCCAAAGTCTAGGTCCGGCATCGGTTGCTGTCGCCTCTTCCCTGACGTCAAAGCGCCAGGGGTATAAAAGATGCAGCCAACGCCATTTTCTCCAGTCTTTTTTGCCGCGCGGTGTCCGAAGCATAAGCAGTTCGCAAGTGTCAGTCAGTCGACTCCTGATATTTTCGTGTTCGAATTTCAGATCCGAAGTCGTCTTCAAAAGCTAAGTACCCCGTTGGGGAAACTTTTTTCTTGCTCCAGACCGATGTCAGAAAAAGTTAATAATTGTATTTCTTGTGGGAAGCAAATACCTCATAAGGACTTTCATTCATACTGTATTCCTTGCCTAGGCCCTGACCATGACGTTGCTAGTTGTTGGTTTTGTGCTAGATTTAACCAATGAACTATTAAGGGTCGGTACGATTTTGCATTACACTATTTTGGCAGAAGGTTTAATTATACGATGTCGTCGGATAGCCATCCGACTACCGGATTTCACAAGAAACGCAAAGAAAAAGAAAAGGACAAGCATCCGAGGTCCAAAACCGATGACGAGGCTTCTTCTAAGCCAGTCGCCGGTTCTCAGTGAGGCGCCTTCGCAGCCCTTGACGCCCACTACTTTAGACCCGCAGGCCACTACAGACTCCCATGTGGAGTCGACTAGACCGCTGGAAGATCAAAGTATTGGACCTTCGGAGACTATTCCCTCAGATGGGTCAGGAGCCGCTGAGCAGGCATCGGCTTCTGAGGGTGTTTTCAGACCTACTCTATTATACGTTAAAACGACTTCAGCTTCAAAGGCAAAGACTAAAGCACCTTTAAAGACAACGAAACAAGTATAACAGCCTCATGGACAGGCCTCCATGCCCAAAAAACAGATGCTCAAAATGGCCGAAGACCTAATTACTTTGATCAGGGGTTCTAATCCCTCTCCTGATAAAAGGCCTAGGCAAGAGACAGATTATGAATCTTCAGATCAGGTTTCTATTTCATCTGGTTCCTCTTCTCATCAGGAATACTCAGTTCCTCCCTATGAGGATTCTGATGCTGAAGAATCTATCCCTTCAGCCTCTCCTCCTGAGGATTACTCTTTTGGGGAAACCTTGCATACCATGAGGGAACATTTTCACTGGGAGAGCCAAGATTTTTCAGAATCTAAGAAAAGGCTCAGAGACTTCCTTTTACTACCACAACACAGGCCTCTAGCTATTCCACTTGTGTTAGACATTGTAGATGATGTATTTTCAGTGTCCAGTTTGACCCCTGACTCCTTCCCTCCAGCTCCTGTTAAGCCGGACAGATACTGCAGGGTTCCTGACTGTCATAAATTCCTTTTCAAAAACCCTGCTGCTGACCCAGAAACAATCTCTCAGGGTCCCAAAGGAGTCAAGGCTTCTGCTGCAAAAAACCCTACCCCCTCAGACAGGGATTCTAGGGCATTGGACAGATGGGGAAAAAAATTTACACTTCTGCTACCTTGGCTATAAGAGCTTTAAATTGTCAGTTTCATATGCCCAATATCATCAATATATTATGTCACTGCTTAAACAGAAAATGTTGATAAATAATGAATGTGCAGAAAACAAAGAAATGCAGGATTTATTGCATGCAGCTGAACAAGTTGGAAAGCATACTTTGCAATGTGGTTTTGATTCTTTGGAGGCCTCCTGCAGGGCCGCTGTTATGAGTTCTGTCATCAGGAGACATGCTTGGTTAAAGGAACAAAATCTGCCAGATCATGTCAAAGCAAAATTATTAGATGCTCCATTACAGCATGATACTTTGTTTGGTGTTAAAGCAGAAAAGGTGTTAAAGAAAATGGAAGACAAAGCTAAATCTATGCAAACAGTTAAGGATTTCTTACAGGTACAGCCACCTAGATTTAGCAGACACTGGCCTACAAAGAATTGGTCCTTTCCAGTGTCAGACAGACCACAAAGGGGCAGATACAGACGCCCAAGAAGGCAGATCCCAGCCCCAAGGTTCGTACAGGTCTAAACAATGGGGTGCTTCTACCTCCAAAAGTGGAGAAAACCAATTACAGCCATACAGGAAACAGTCCCAATGACTTCCCGCAGCCTGCACCAAGCACTTATCTTCTGGCAGCACCTTTAGGGGGAAAACTAGCACTTTTTTCTCAAAATTGGCATATAACAACCCAGGACAAATGGGTCCTAGACATAGTGTCACAAGGCTACAAGTTTCACTTCCATACCTTGCCAAGGATAAACGGTTGGCCAAACCTGCCAAAACATCAATGGGCAGAGGCACAAAAGTAAGTCTCATCCCTCATGGACATGAGGGCCATTCAACAAGTACCAGAGCAATAGCAGGGACAAGGATTTTATTCAAGACTTTTCTTGGTCCCAAGGAAGGACAAGACCTGGAGACCAATACTGGACCTATCTATTCTAAACACATTTCTGGATATACCAAAATTCAAAATGTTGACTCTACAGCAACTTCTGCCCATGCTGGGCAAGAAGGCTTGGCTAGTGACTTTAGACCTAAACAAGGCATACCTGCATGTCCCAATCAGACCAACATGCAGAAGATACCTTAGATTCAAAGCTGGCTCAATGCACTACCAATTTTCTACACTGCCCTTTGGCTCATCTACTGCGCCCAGGGACTTCACAAAGTGCCTGGCACAAGTAATTGCATTCTGCAGACAAAGAGGAATACAAATATATCCTTACTTGGACGACTGCCTCATTCAAGCAGAGAACAAGGACATTCTACTACAGCATATGGCGTTTGTAAAGAGATTTCTAACAGGCCTAGGGTACACAGTCAACGAAAAGAAATCAAAACTAGTACCCTCTCAAGAGATAATATTCCTGGGTGCAAGCTTAAATACAACTGCCCAGATGGCTTATCTCACGCCAAACAAAGACAACTGACTACCTATTTCAACCTGTTAGCAGCAAAGGCCCAGTTATCTGCAAGAAAAATTCTGCAGGCTTTGGGCTTCATGGCATCCTGCATTCTACTAATTCCATATGCCAGACTGCATATGAGGAAACTTCAATGGTACCTAAAAAGTGTTTGGACTCAACATTGCCACAGTCTGGAAATAATAATTACCCTCATTCCCTGCCTGCAACAGGAGTTTCGATGGTGGGTGAAGGCTTGTCACCAGAACAAGGGGCAGCCATTCACTTTACCCCCAGACAGGCAAACATTAACAATGGATGCATCAGATTATGCCTGGGGGGGGCCACATGGCAGGAAGGTGTATTCAAGGCACATGGTCCGCAAACTAAATGCATCTACATATCAGTGAAAAAGAGATGCTAGCTGTTCAGAATGCCCTGACAGCCTTCAAGGGCCTACTTCATCCGGGACAACTACTGATAAAGACAGACAACACCACGGTCATGTGGTATATAAACAAGCAGGGAGGCACTAATTCCTACCCCCATTGCAGACTAGCCATGACTTTGTGGGACACAGCATTGACTTACCAAGTACATCTGCAGGCACAATTCCTGCCAGGAAAGATAAATACTCTGGTAGATGAACTAAACAGAAACCTCATGGATCCCCACGAGTGGAAATTGGATCCACAAGTCTTCAGCATGATAACAAGGAAATGGGGATGCCCAGAGATAGATCTATTTGCCTAACTTCACAACTACCACCTAAAAAGATTCTGCACAAGGACTTATCACAGACAAGCATGGAAAGTGGACGTCCTATCTTTAGCAGTATATGCCTTTCCTCCATTTCCTCTCCTCCCCAAGGTACTCCTAAAGGTCAGACAAGAGAAGCCAAAAATTATACTGATTGTCCCAGACTGGCCCCGCCAGTACTGGTATCCAATTCTAAGGAACTTGTCTCAATGCCTGGCTTGGACCTTGCCTCAGATACCTCATCTACTATCCCAACAAGACAATCAGATCTTGCACAGCCAGCTAAAGACCTTAAATCTGGCAGCATGGCGGATAATGTAGTCATACAAAATGCTCCTCTCACTAAAGCTGTGATGGATGTCATTTTGGAGGTCAGAAAGCCTAGTACCAGAAAATCTTACGCTGGAAAATGGAAGAGATTCTGTGCTTGGAACCAGGCACAAGGAATTGACACAGCTGTACCAAATATTCCTCAGATTTTGCAATACTTAACTGAGATGCTGGATAAAGGCCTATCCTTTTCATCAATTAAAATTCACGCCTCTGCCATTTTGGCTCATTGCAATACAGAGCCACCAGTCTTTTCTCATCCTTTGTTAAGGCAGTACCTCAGAGGAGCCAAAAACTTAAGGCCTCCAAGGAGATCATCAATACCAGCATGGGATCTCAATTATGTCTTGGAAAAACTCACCCTGCCTCCTTTTGAGCCAGCTGGTATAACTGATATAAAGTTTTTATCTTGGAAAACAGCTCTGCTCCTAACAATAACTTCTGCAAGACGAGTCTCAGAGCTACAGGCACTCATAGCTGTGGAACCTTTTATCATTTTTTATTCAGACAGGATTTCTCTGAGGACAAACCCGACATTCATGCCTAAGGTAGTGTCCAGTGTGGCCCTTAACCAAGCTATACATCTGCCTACTTTCTATCCAAACCCACAGAATAAGGGGGAGAGAATTCTGCATTCTTTGGACATACACAGACAACTACGCTTCTACTTGAACAGAACCAAACCTTTCAGAAAGACAGAACAACTACTAGTGGCATATGCTGCAGGATCACAAGGGAAGGCTATTTCAAAGCAGACTATTTCTAAATGGATAGGCCACTGCATTCGATTCTGCTATTCGCAACATGGCAAGCCAGTGCCTAAGGGGTATTAGGCCACATTCAACCAGAGCAGCAGCCACTTCAGCAGCCTTCCTCAGAGGAGTACCAACCAAAGACATTCTAGAGGCTGCATCCTGGAGTTCAGTGCACACCTTTACAAAGCACTATCATTTACCACTCTACTCTAAATCCTGGGCAGGCTTTGCCACTGCAGTTTTGCAGGGCCTCATAGCCGCTCCTAATCTTTGAGATTCAACCCAAGTGTAATGACTGCAACAGTGAAACACAAAGAACATAGTACAGTTGTGTACACTTACCATAAATGTAGATGTTCGAGTGTATTCACTGTTGCAGTCCAGGATGTCCTTCAAGAATGCAACTGCAGTCATAACATGTGGGTTGTCCTGCCTCAGGCAGCCCTCGGTCGGCCGGATTCCAAAGTCTGGGTCCGACGTCGGCTGATGTCGCATTTCTCTCCGACGTCAGAGCGGCTGGAGTACATAAGCATCAGCCGACGCCATTTTCTTCAGTCTTTCTTGCCACGCGGTGCCCGAAGCAGAAGCAGTTTGCAAGTGCCGGTCGGTCAGCTCCTGTATTCTACGATACCGAAGTCATCGAAAAAGCTAAGTACCCCGTTGGGGACCTTTTCTTGCCTCAGCCGATGTCAGAAATTACTGAAAAAGTTAACAATTGTCTTTTTTGTGGTAAACAAATACCTCATAAGGATTTCCACTCTTACTGCCTCCCTTGCCTGGGCCCAGACCACGACGTCTCGGCCTGTGTAGCCTGTGCTCGCTTCAACAAGCGCACTCTCAGGCGCCGGGCAGAGTTCGCTGAAGATTTTTACGGTGAAAATTTTGCATAGAACATGCCGCAGGATCTTCCGACATCGCAAACACCCAAAAAGCGAGAAGACCGGGACCGACATCCACGGCCCGCCTACCACCGACTCCACGCCAAAACCTAGCGCAAGTGCTCCGGTTCCTCTGAGACGGTCTCTCCACCGCTCGAACCAAGACACCGCATTACCGGCGACTCTGATTCCAGACATTACTCCGACGCCAGTTATAGACTTTCCTCCGGATACAAACCGAGGAAATGCCCGAGACCATTGCTGTAGACAAGGTCACTCCTGCGATGGAGCTGCCAGGCCTCCTATGGCCATGTCTATTAAGGCCTACACTAGGGCTAAGGCAGCCAGAAAAACAAAGCATATTACTTCTAAATCCTTACCTCAGCCGACTCCGAGACACAAATTATGTCCATGGCTGCTGATTTAATTTCCATGATTAGAGGTTCACAGGCCCATCCTGAGAGAGCATCCCAGCCTCCTCCTGATAAAGGCCCGGGTTGAACCCTCTGACCCTACTCCTTCAGATGAAGACTCTGAGGGCTCTGTCCACTCTGATAGCCAGGAAGAGCTCTTCCAGACTTATGAGGACTCGGATGCAGAAGATTCCATCCCTTCGGCCTCCCTCCTGAGGATATTTCTTTTGGGGAAGTTCTGCACACCATGAGGGAACATTTCAAGTGGCAGGGTCAGGAATATTCTGATTCTAGGAAACGCCTTAGGACTTTCCTTAAGAAGCCTCAGCACAGGCCCTTAGCTATTCCTCCTGTACTTGATGTTCTGGATGATTTGTATTCTGACTCTAGTGCTACCCTGATTCTCTTCCTCCTGCTCCAGCCAAGCCAGACGGGTATTACAGGGTCCCAGAAACTCATTCCCATTTATTCAGGGCCCATTCTGCTGATTTGGAAACTATTTCACAGGGGCCTAAAGGAGTTTCAGCCTCCACCTCAAAAATCCTTTGCCCTCCAACAGGGAAGCAAGGTCATTAGAGAGATGGGGCAAAAGGTTTACACATCCACTACCTTATCTATGAGAGCTTTAAATTGCCTTTTTCATATGTTACAATATCAGGATTATCTCTTAGAAGATTTACAAAAAACATTAGCTTCTCCTGATCCTGTAGACAGGAAGACTTTGCAGGAAGCTGTACATAACACTCAGCAAGTAAGCAATCACTTCCTGCAGTGTGGATATGATGCACTGGAAGCTTCATGTAGGGCAGCTATGACAGGGCAGTGATTCAGACATGCTTGCTTAATAGATCAACCTCTACCAGATCATGTAAAAGCAAACCTTCTGGATGCATCTTTGTAAAATAACAAGATTTTGGTGCAAATGCTAAGGATGTGTTAAAGACCATCGAAGAAAAAGCAAAATCAGTTCAGACTGTGAAAGATTTCCTCCAGGTTCAACCCCCCAGATTCAGTAGGAATTGGCCTTCAAAAAACTGGTCCTTTCCTAATCCAGAAAAGTTTCAAAGGGGTAAGAACAGACGTGGCTGAGGAAGAGGCCAATACAGAGGCCCTTACAGGGGATGACAATGGCAGCCAGGAAACCAAAGAAGTGACGCAGGGGTTTCACCTGCCCAACAACCACAAACTCATTGACTTTCCTCTACTACCGCCTACCAGGGAACAACTAGAAGCTCCCTTGGGCGGGGAATTCTCTGTTTGCAGAAAACTGGCACAGACTGACAAAGGACAAATGGATTTTGGACATTATAGACCGAGGGTACAGGTTTCATTTTCATACCTTACCAAGAAAACAAGGCATGCCAAACCTACCACAAAATCAAAGGGCAGAGGCTATCAAGCAAATCACTCTGCTGACTCGAATGAAAGCAATAGAAAGAGTTCCACAACAAGAACAAGAACAGGGGTTTTACTCAAGACTGTTCCTTGTTCCAAGAAAAGAATCTCAATGGAGACCAATACTGGACTTGTCTGCATTAAACACCTTTCTCATAGTACCAAAGTCCAAAATGCTGACTCTACAGCAACTCCTTCCCATGCTGGGCAAGGAGTCGTGGCTGATTACTCTGGACCTCAAGGAGGCATACCTGCATGTCCCTATCAGACACAGCTGCAGAAGATACCTCAGATTTCTTGCAGGGCCAGAATATTATCAATTCTCAGCATTGCCATTTGGCTTATCTACTGCGCCCAGAGTATTTACAAAATGCTTGGCTTTAGTAATTGCTCATTGCAGGCTCCAGGGTATACAAATTTACCCGTACCTGGACGACTGCCTCATACAAGCGGACGACAAATTGATGTTGACAAAAAACCTGGATTATGTCATATGATTACTTCAAGCTCTGGGATACACAGTCAACTTCCAAAAGTCAAGACTGCAGCCATCCCAGCAAATAATCTTCTTAGAAGCCAAACTAGACACAGCCTCTCAGATGGCTTACCTGACAGAAGACAAGCAAGAGAAGTTAACTCATTACTTCAAAGGTTTAGCAAAACTCACCCAGATGACTGCAAGGAGATTCCTACAGGCCCTGGGTTACATGGCATCCTGCATTCTACTGGTTCCATTAGCAAAACTACACATGAGAAAGCTTCAATGGTACCTAAAAGCATTTGGTCTCAACACAGCAACAACTTGGAGACAATCATACCACTCATTCCATGCCTACAAAAGGAATTCCTATGGTGGGCCTCGGTGAGCCAGGAAAACACAGGTATGTCATTCAAAAGACCACAGATAACACAGACCATGACTACAGACGCCTCAGACCTTGGATGGGGGGGCGCACATGGAAGGCAGGTGTATACAAGGACAATGGTCTCCAAAGGAAACACATCTGCATATAAACCAAAAGGAAATGCTGGCAGTAATGCATGCCATCGAGGCTTTTCAACACCAACTCCAGCAAGGCCATTTAATGATACGGACAGACAACACCACTGTGATGTGGTACATAAACAAGCAGGGGGGCACCCACTCTTACCCCCTTTGCAAACTGACAATGCAGCTGTGGGAGAAATCACTGAGCCTAAACATCCAGTTACAATCCCAGTTTGTTCCAGGAAAAGACAATGTGTTGGCGGACAGCCTAAGCAGGAATTTCACAGATCCACACGAGTGGAGGTTACACCCGAAGGCCTTCAGACAACTCACTTCGACATGGGGCAAGCCAGAAGTGGACCTATTTGCCTCTCACCTCAACCATCTTCTACCAAAATTTTGCACAAGGACATACCATCCAAAAGCTTGGAAAATAGATGCCCTCTCATTCAACTGGAACTCCCTAGCAATCTATGCATTCCCACCTCTGCCACTGATGACCTCAGTATTACTAAAGATCAAAGCAGAGAAGCCCAAGGGAATCATAATAGCTCCGGATTGGCCAAGACAACACTGGTACCCACTACTACGGAGCATATGTCACACCAGGAGGTGGGCCCTCCCTCAGTGGCCTCTACTTTTGACTCAACACAATTTCGAAACACTGCATCCAAACCTTCAGACTATATATGTATGCATATATATATATATATATATATATATATATAGATATAGATATATATAGATAGATATAGATATGTATGGATATAGATATGTATGGATATATATGTACACATGTACACACAATCACACACACACACATATATACATATATATATATATATATATATATATATATATATATATATATATATATGTGTGTGTATGTGTGTAAATGTGTATGTATATAGAGCGAAAGAGGGAGATACATATACTAACTGACTATGAAATGTAAAATATGTTTTACATACATATATCAGTATCACCAGGGGTAATTGACATCTTCACTTGTGTCTTAGTGATCTTACTACTAGGAAACAAAAATCCTCCTTAAATATCCCTTGGGTTTGTATTCATTATTCAGTAATATTTTTTCTGTTAGCCCTCTAATGACCATGCCATCATTCTTTCAGTAAATTATTGCAGTCTTTTTCAATGGCTATTTTTTTCGTACTGTGCTTAACAGTTTGTCAGATGTAACTAACTGCCTGCAGCTTCCCACATTATTGATTGCACTCTTATTTACAGAGTTTAGGCTTTGGAAGATTGCACCTGTTAAAGGGCTGATGTCTACTGCATCCATCCCATTCCTAGCAGGAAATTATAGGTTGAACCTTAATTAAACCAGCATGGCAGATGGGGAGAAGCCATGTGCATTTCACATCAGCATATTCCAATATGAGCCTTTGTTGGTCTATGCTGGGAAGCTGAGGTTGCAATCTTACAACTTTTGTAGATTCCATCATAGAGAAACAAGGTAGATGGGAATTTTATGCTAATATTATGATTTACCGTAGCAATGATTGTGTTACAAATATCTGCTCTTTTTCCATGATCCCACTTCAACACTAAGACTGGTCAGCTGCAGCCAGCAGTCATTTGGCATCCTTAAGAATCTTGTTGACACTAAACCTGCCCTCTGAGCTCTCTCAGTGCACCACATATCTCCATCGATATTTTGCTTGCTGCTTTACAGGCAGCTCAATAGATGGCCCAGGCTTATGTGGCAGGAATGCTTTTCCACATTTCTGGTAAAGATTTATTTTTTCTTTCTCCAACGTCAAATCATTTGACTTGTCAGATCAGATCTTAACTTTTTTGGCAGTTTTTGAGTTACAATTTAGCTTGGGTTTATTGCTAATTAGATAGTGTTTGCTCCTCCAACTCTGTCTGTCACATTGCCATTTTCAGTAAGGCCATTTCTTATTTCTGTAATTGTAACTGTTTATGGACATTTTATCCTTTGTTTAGTGTTGCTGATTTCCAGATGTCCTTCAAGGATGCATCTGCAGTCATAACATGTGGGTTGTCCTGCCTCAGGCAGCCCTGCGGTCGGCCGGATTCCAAAGTCTGGGTCTGGCCTCGGCTGATGTCGCACTTTCCCTGACGTCAGAGCTTCTGGGGTATAAAGGCATCAGCCGACGCCATTTTCCCCAGTCTTTCTTGCCGCGCGGTGCCCGAAGCAGAAGCTGTTCGCAAGTGCCGGTCGGTCAGATCCAGAGATTTCAGCTACCGAAGACTTCTAAAAAAGCTAAGTACCCCGTTGGGGACTCTTTCTTGCCTCAGCCGATGTCAGACAAAGTAAATAATTGTTTAACTTGTGGGAAACAAATACCTCATAAGGATTTCCATTCTTACTGCCTTCCTTGCTTAGGCCCAGACCACGACGTATCAGCTTGTTTAGCCTGTGCCTCCTTCAACCGACGGACCCTTAGACGTCGGTTGGAGTTTGCAGAAGAGTTTTTTGGATCCGCTTTTGCATATAAAATGCCGTCGGAGACTCCGACTACACATTTAGCCAAAAAACGCAAGGAAAAGGACCGACACTCGCGGCCCGCGGTTTCGGCTGAAACCACAGTTAGGCCTACCGCGAGTGTCTTGGTCTCGGCTGAAACCGAGTCCTCGGTTCTTACTTCTGCCAAAATCATACCTCCGACAACCGAGGCCAGAGGCGCCCCGGCTGAGTCGGCTACAGAAATCCCTTCCGAAGAAGCAAGCGCACAAGAATTGTCCGACACCATCCCATTGGACATTTCTACTCCTGCACGTGGGGCAGCTAGGCCCCCTGCTTCTATGTCTATTAAGGCCTTCTCCAGGGCTAAAGCAGCTAAAATTTCAAAGGCTTTACCTGCAAAATCTTCCTCTCAGAGACCTTCCTCAAGTTCTCAGATTCTCAGCCTTGCTGAGGACCCTATATCTCTGATTAGGGGTTCCCAACCTCACCCAGACAGGGCCTCTCAACCACCTCCTGACAAAAGGCCTAGGACTGAACCCCCTGAGCCTCTCTCCTCTGATTACTCCTCGGATGGATCTGATTTATCAGACCATCAGGAAGGGCCATACTCACCTTATGAGGATTCAGATGCAGAAGACTCTATTCCTTCTGCCTCCCCTCCAGAAGAATTTTCCTTTGGGAGAGACTTTACACTCAATGAGGGAACACTTTCAATGGCAGGGTCAGGATTTCTCTGATTCTAGAAAAAGACTAAGGACCTTTTTACACTTGCCACAGCATAGGCCTTTAGCCATACCACCTGTGCTAACAGTAGTTGATGATGCATATAATGATGTCAGTTCTGCCCCTGATTCTCTTCCCCCGGCCCCTGTCAAACCTGACAGATATTACAGGGTCCCGGATTCTCACTTTCATTTGTATAAAGCCCATGCTGCAGACCCAGAAACTATTTCTCAGGGCCCAAAAGGTGTTGCAGCTGTCACTGCCAAAAACCCCCTACCCTCTGAAAGGGAGTCAAGAGCATTAGAGAGATGGGGAAAAAAGGTTTATACATCTGCTACTCTTTCTGCCAGGGCTTTAAACTGTCAATTCCATATGATACAGTACCAGGAATATTTGTTAGATCAGCTGAATAAAAAGCTTTCTTCTCCTGAACCTTTAGACCGTAAGTCCCTTCAGGATTTGGTACACAACTCTCAGCAGGTCATTAATCATTTCTTAAAATGTGGCTATGATGCACTGCAGGCTTCATTTAGATCAGCTATGACTGGAGCAGTAATTCGAAGGCATGCCTGGCTAAAAGAGCAAGCCTTGCCAGACCATGTCAAGGCTAAACTCCTAGATGCTCCAATGGAGAAACAAAGTTTATTTGGCCCCCCTGCACAGGAGATTCTAAAGAAAGTGGAAGAAAAAGCAAAATCTGTGCAAACAGTAAAGGATTTTCTGCAGGTCCAACCTCCGAGGTTCAGCAGAAACTGGCCTTCAAAGAATTGGTCCTTTCCAGACACCTCCAGAGCACAAAGGGGCAGGAATAGACGCCCAAGAGGCAGAGGTCAGTCAAAGGGTACCTACAGAGGTAGTCAGTGGCAACCTGCCAACCAGAGGAGTACTGCCACAGCTACAACTACAACCACTTCCACAGGACAGACACAATGACTTGGCTCTGATTCCGCCTACCAGGTAACAAGTGGAAGCACCCTTGGGCGGAAAGTTGTCTTTATTCTCGAAAAACTGGCATTGCATTACAAAAGACAAATGGACATTGCAAACAATAGACAAAGGATACAGGTTTCACTTCCACACTTTACCAAAAAAGAGCGGAATGCCAAACCTTCCACCAAACCAGAAGACAGAGGCTCTAAGGCAAATCAACAGTTTACTTCAGATGAAAGCAATAGAAAGGGTACCACCTATGGAACAAGGCCAAGGATTTTACTCCAGACTATTCCTTGTACCAAGAAAAGAAACCCAATGGAGGCCTATTCTTGACTTGTCCGCACTAAACACATATCTCATTGTGCCAAAATTCAAAATGCTGACCCTACAGCAACTTCTTCCCATGTTGGGCAAGGAGTCTTGGCTGGTGACTCTAGATCTCAAGGAGGCATACTTGCACGTCCCTATACGACCAGATTGCAGAAGACACCTCAGATTTCTTGCAGGATCAGAGCATTATCAATTCTCAGCATTGCCCTTTGGCTTATCTACTGCGCCCAGAGTATTCACGAAATGCCTGGCATCAGTAATTGCACATTGCAGGCTTCAGGGAATTCAAATCTGTCCATACCTGGACGACTGCCTAATACAAGCGGACAACAAGACAAAACTAATAAAGGATTTGGCCTATGTCATACACCTGTTACAGGCCTTGGGATACACAGTCAACATCCAGAAGTCAAGACTAGTGCCATCCCAAAGGATAACATTTTTGGGTGCGGATCTGGACACAATAACTCGGATGGCTTTTCTCACAGAAGAAAAACAAGAGCAACTACCAGTCTACTTCATGGCTTTGACAAGACAAACTCAGCTTACTGCAAGGAAAGTCCTGCAGGCCCTGGGTTACATGGCATCCTGCATAATCTTGATCCCGCATGCCAGGCTGCATATGAGGAAATTACAATGGTACCTAAGGAATGTATGGTCTCAACACAGACACAGTCTAGAAACCATGAATACCAATCTTTCCATGCCTGAAAAAGGAATTCCTGTGGTGGGCTCAGGCCTGCCAGACCAACAGAGGGTTGCCTTTCAACAAACCACAACCAAGGCAGACCATCGCCACGGATGCCTCAGACCTAGGATGGGGAGCACACATGGAAGACAAGTGTATCCAAGGCCTATGGTCTCAAGACCAGCTGAATTTGCACATAAACCTAAAGGAGATGCTGGCAGTGAAGCATGCAATCGAGGCATTCAAATCATTCCTCCAGCAAGGACATCTGCTGATAAGGACAGACAATACCACAGTGATGTGGTACATAAACAAACAGAGAGGCACGCATTCCTACCCTCTATGCCGGATGGCAATGGATCTGTGGAACCTAGGCCTGAATCTCAACATCCAACTGCAGGCCATATTCGTACCAGGAAAAGAGAATTCACTAGCAGACAGCTTAAGCAGAACTACCACGGATGCTCACGAATGGATGCTGCATCCACACTTCTTCAAAATCATAACAAACAAATGGGGAATGCCAGAGATAGACCTGTTCGCCTCCCCACTCAACCACCAACTGAACAAATTCTGCTCAAGAGTATACCATCCACAAGCCTGGAGGGCGGACTCCCTCTCTTTCAGCTGGAAGGCCCTAACAGTGTATGCTTTTCCACCTCTCCCATTGATGTACAAAGTTCTACTGAAGATCAGGGAGGAACAGCCAAAGGTGATTCTGATAGCTCCAGACTGGCCAAGGCAGCATTGGTATCCACTACTGAGAAGCATGTCTCGGACGAACCCATGGCCTCTACCCCTATGGCCTTTACTTCTAATGCAGAACAACTACAAGATCCTGCATCCAAACTTGAAAACACTGCAGCTAACTGCCTGTAAAATTGCTTAAAACAAAACCAAACTGTTTTATCTCAGAGAGTCAAGGACATTATCCTGGAGGCTCGCAGACCCTCCACAAGAAAAACATACTCAGCAAAATGGAAAAGATTCCTCATTTGGAGTGCATCAAAGGGTACAAATGTCACACTGGCAAACCTAGCACACATCCTAGAATACTTAGCAGAACTGTTCCACAATGGCCTGTCCTATTCTTCCATTAAGATTCATGCTTCAGCAATTTCAGCAGAGTACAACATGGATCCTCCTATCTTCTCTCACCCTCTCCTCAGACAATTTTTAAGAGGAATCAAAATGTAAAACCTCCAAGGAAACCTCCTCTGCCTACATGGGATCTCAACTTTGTGCTGGAAAAATTAACACTACCCCCTTTTGAACCAGCAGCATCAGCAGACTTACAGTTCTTATCTTGGAAAACTGCTTTCCTTCTAGCAATCACTTCAGCAAGAAGAGTATCCGAGTTACAGGCACTAATGGCAGTGCAGCCTTTCCTTATTTTTCACCAGGATAGAGTGTCTCTGAGAACCAATCCTACTTTTATGCCAAAGGTGGTATCCAGGGTATCCTTGAACCAAGCTATTCATTTGCCTACATTCTTCCCTAACCCACAGAACAGTGGGGAAAAACTATTGCACACCCTGGATGTGCACAGACAACTACGCTACTATCTGGACAGAACTAAAACCAGTAGAAAAACTGACCAACTTTTTGTAGCATATGCAACTGGAGTGCAAGGAAAAGCAATATCCAAACAGACAATTTCAAAATGGATAGGAAATTGCATTCGATTCTGCTACTCTTTTCATGGAAAGACAACTCCTGAAAATATCAGGACTCACTCCACAAGAGCCACGGCCACCACTACAGCTTTCCTACGAGGGGTGGCTACCAAGGACATTTTAGAAGCTGCTACTTGGAGCTCCGTGCATACATTTGCCAAGCATTACAATCTACCTTTATACTCCAGATCCCGAGCAGGTTTTGCAACTGCAGTTTTACAGGGATCTTAACTACACCATCATTATCTTAGTACCTCCCCCCCAGTTTGGCTATGGTATTCTACCCATATGTTATGACTGCAGATGCATCCTTGAAGGACATAGTACAGTTTTGTACCTACCATAAATGTAGATGTCCGATAGGTATGCATCTGCAGTCAGGATTACCCACCCTCCTTCCCTCTGTGGTATTCCTAGGGTGCTTACCCCTCTTTCAGCTAGCTGGGGGAATCTATTATGGTGTATTTGTTTGTATGTATATATGTATATATATTTTGTTTGCTACTGTTTGGAATTTTCAACATTTATCCAAATTTAGCCTTCCTAGAGGGCACCTGGCATCTGGGGCAAGAAACACTGAGGAAAATGGCGTCGGCTGATGCCTTTATACCCCAGAAGCTCTGACGTCAGGGAAAGTGCGACATCAGCCGAGGCCAGACCCAGACTTTGGAATTCGGCCGACCGCAGGGCTGCCTGAGGCAGGACAAACCCATATGTTATGACTGCAGATGCATACCTATCGGACATCTACATTTATGATAGGTACAAAACTGTACTTTTTGATCATTAATGTTGCATGGTTTGGATCTGTACTACTACTTTTACTGTAGACAGGGGAAAGGACTCAGGGTTTTGCAAGTAAGAGCAGCAGGTGTAGGCACAAGATTTCCCCCTTGGTATACAAGTGCTGTGCACATGATATGCCTGGGGATGGAACACACGCAGCTTGCTTTTGATATGTAGCATAAATTTTGGTTGAGAACCTTGCAATAAAGGCATTTATAATTTAATTTTCAAAGGTTTGTAGCCTTTGACGTCTTCTGCTTCCAAACTGTGAAAAGAATAAGGAAAGCTGTGTGATGATGGGACTACCAAAGAACCAGGTAGGACTTCCCATTCTGCACTAAAGATGCCGTATGTGGAGGTTTTCCCTCCTGTGGGGATCCTCACTACTAAGACCCTATCACGAACAGTCGTCTGTTGCAGGGGGTTTCATAGAGTATACATTCATGGATTCCTAGGTAAGTACTAGGCTAGCTGCCCTTGTGGGCCATTCTAAGCCTAGAAAATTTCCCTTCCAAATGTAAGAATCAAACCTTGTACTTTGTGTCTGTGAGGTAAACACTTTAACCATGTCAGTTAAAGACATATGTCATTATTGACTTCCTGCTGAAAAGGAAGAGAATTAAGTTTCTCCTCTGAGAAGGAGTTATCTAAATGTCTGGAGTTTTGAACTTCCTATGCACTGGCTGTATGTTCCTCTCAGTCTGTGCTCATTTTCTTCAAAGGTATTGTTAAAAGATGATGGAAGCACTTTTTTTAAGTTGCAAATTAAGATGAGCAACCTCTCTCACCCTGTGTTTCTGGAGTGTCAAGAGCGTCCCTTTCCTTCATGTGCTCCTTTCACAGACCACATCTCAGCACTGGTTGTTTCAAAGCTGAGGTCCTTGCTACCAAGTACTCGTACCATCCATTGCCTTGACACCGATGCCTCCTTCTATATTGATTAACTTGTGTGAAGAAATTAGGCACTATCATCTGTACTAGCATGTCTTGCTGAGGTTTTGTATATAATTTGATATTAATCTGTGTAATATATGCCAGCATGACTAGTAAAGATATTGTAAATAAGTTCTTACATGTTGATTTATAATCTGTTTCTACAGGATGTTTTAAAGACTTAAGCATTGTTCCTTTACATTTCTAACTGTGCATATTTGTGAAAAAGATTCTAAATGCAGACTGCCACAGAATCAGCTGATCTGCAGATGTCATTGGAATATTGACAGTTGGTATGTGTTACTGTCAGGGGCTGAAAGACTGGAAGGAACTTTATTAAACAGCTATTGGTTGATTTTCAAAATATGAAATGAAAATTAGAACTGGAACAAGTGTGACAGTTAAGCGAATCTATAAAAGAGCCTGCTGAAGACCGTTGTCAGTTACAGTTGTAGTTGCCAGTTGTTCACAGTTGTACTATGCTGTGGATACCCAAAAGGACTCCCTAAGAACTGTAAGCCTGCTTTTGCCCTGTTGTAATAATTTAGTTTAGATCAGGGACAGTGTTCTTTAGTCAGTTAGGAAAATTATAACTAATCCGAGTTTTTCTAAATGTTGGATTTCTGTCCTTCAGTATTGATTTCATTTTCCTGGTGACTGAGTTCCGTTTGTTTATTGGAAATTACTGTTTTATATTTTTAAATAATTTTGCTCATTATTAAATATTTTTATTAACTTGCATTGTGGCTGGTCAGTTAGCGTTTTCTTTAGTTATTTGAATGTGCTTATACCTGCTTTGATAACTTCCCAAAACACTCCGAAAGCCTGGCTGCTGTAGGATGTTCATCGTGTTTCACTGTTGCAGTCATTACACTTGGGTTATCCTGCTGGCAGGCGACCTGAGTTCCAAAGTCTTGGTCCGGCGTTGGTTGTCGTCGCCTCCTCCCTAACGTCAGTGCGCCAGGGGTATAAAAGAACCAGCCAACGCCATTTTCTTCAGTCTTTCTTGCCGCGCGGTGCCCGAAGCAGAAGCAGTTCGCAAGTGCCGGTCGGCCAGCTCCTGAAATTATGAAAATTTTGCAACCGAAGTCTTCTTGAAAGCCAAGTACCCCGTTGGGGAAACTTTTCTTGCCTCAGACCGATGTCAGACAAAGTTAATAATAGTATTTCTTGTGGGAAG
Source organism: Protopterus annectens (assembly GCF_019279795.1). Classification (NCBI taxonomy): domain Eukaryota; kingdom Metazoa; phylum Chordata; order Ceratodontiformes; family Protopteridae; genus Protopterus; species Protopterus annectens. The sequence goes on along the minus strand of NC_056727.1, from coordinate 509,453,120 downwards.
CAAATACCGCATAAGGATTTCCATTCCCTCTGTATTCCTTGTTTAGGCCCAGACCACGACGTCTCGGTCTGTCGCTTTTGTGCTACATTCAACAAACGCACCATTAAGCGTCGGGCGGAGTTCGCCCAGCATTATTTTGGCAAAGAATTTAACTATACTATGTCATCGGATACTCCGACTCCAGTTTTGTCTAAAAAACGCAAAGATAAGGACCGACACACGAGGTCCGCGGCCTCTACTGACACCACGCCAAAGCCAACTACACGTAGTCCGGTTCTCAGCGAGGTGCCTACGCAGCCCCTGACTACCAACGACACTACATTGGCGGTGTCTCCTGTGCCCGAGGTCGCAGGCTCCTCGGCCCACACCCCGACTACAGATACCGAAGCCACTCTTGGCGGTGAATCTCAAAATGTGGACAGGTCTACCTCCTCTCAAGGTGTCTTCAGACCTTCCTCTTCTTTTTCCATCAAGGCTTTCACTAAGTCTAAAGCAGCCATGCATCCTAAGAGACAAGCTACACAGGGCCCATCTCCAGGCCCCATGCCTAAAAAACAGATGCTTAAGATGGCTGAGGATCTAATTACTCTTATCAGGGGTTCTCAACCCCCCCCCCCGGACAAGACTCAGAGTGGAGGAAGAATCCCCCTCCTCTGATCAGGGCTCCATTATATCAGAGCACTCTGATGAACAAGAACATTCTTACTCCCCTTTTGAAGACTCTGATGCAGAGGAGTCCATTCCTTCTGTATCCTCCCCAGAGGATTACTCATTTGGGGAAACTTTGCATACCTTAAGGGAACACTTCCACTGGGAAGGCCAGGACTATTCAGATTCCAAGAAAAGGCTTAGGGAATTTCTCTTGCTACCTCAGCATAGGCCTCTAGCTATACCTCCTGTCTTGGACATACTAGATGATGTGTACTCGGAGGCCTGCTTTAACCCGGATTCTCTACCTCCGGCTCCAGTCAAGCCTGACAGGTACTACAGGGTTCCTGACTCACACCAATTTCTATACAAAAGCCATGCTGCTGACCCAGAAACGATCTCACAGGGCCCCAAGGGAATTAAGGCCTCCACTGCTAAAAATCCATTACCTTCAGAGAGAGATTCCAGATCCTTAGAAAAGTGGGGAAAAAAGGTATATACCTCGGCCACCTTAACCATGAGGGCATTAAACTGTCAGTTTCATATGTTAAAGTACCAACAGTTTCTGTTATCACAATTGAAAAGTAAAATGTCACAACCTGAACAACCAGACTTGAAGGAGTTGCAGGATTTGATGCATAGTGCAGAACAAGTGGGTAAGCATACCTTACAATGTGGTTTTGATGCTCTAGAGGCGTCATGTAGAGCTGCTGTTACAGGATCAGTCATATGTAGGCATGCCTGGCTCAAGGAACAAACCTTACCAGATCATGTCAATACTAAATTACTGGATGCTCCTCTACAAAAGGATGTATTTATTTGGTACTAATGCTGAGGAGGTATTAAGGAAAATGGAGGAAAAGGCTAAATCAATGCAAACAGTGAAATATTTTCTACAGGTACAACCACCACGTTTCAGTAGAAATTGGCCTTCCAAAAATTGGTCCTTTCCAGCCACGGACAGACCCCAAAGAGGTAGATACAGGCGGCAGAGGGCAATCCCAAGGATCGTTTAGAAGCAGACAATGGCAAGCTCATACACAAAGAGGTGGTGAGGATAACTCGCAGCCATTCAGAAAGCAAGCCCAATTACTTTCCCCTTTGCATGCCAAGCAAGACTCAAATGGCAGCACCTCTAGGCGGAAAACTGGCATTATTTTCAAAAAATTGGCATATTGCACAAAAGACAAATGGATCCTGGACATTATAAACAGAGGCTGCAGATTCCATTTTCATACCCTTCCAAAAATGAGAGGCATGCCAAACCTGCCACACAATCAAAGGGCAGAGGCGCAAAAACAAATTTCAGATCTCATAGACATGAAAGCTATTCAAGAGGTACCTACGCACAAACAAGGTCAAGGTTTTTATTCCAGACTATTCCTGGTGCCAAGGAAGGAAAATGATTGGAGACCTATTTTGGACCTATCCATCCTGAACACATTTCTACTCGTACCAAAATTCAAGATGCTCACTCTACAGCAGCTTCTTCCCATGCTGGGCAAGGAGTCTTGGCTGGTAACATTGGACCTCAAGGAGGCATACCTGCATGTCCCAATCAGACAAAATTGCAGAAGATACCTCAGATTTCTTGCAGGTTCAACCCATTATCAATTCTCTGCATTGCCCTTTGGCTTATCTACTGCGCCCAGAGTATTCACGAAATGCCTGGCATCAGTAATTGCCTACTGCAGACTTCAAGAGATACAAATATACCCCTATTTGGATGACTGCCTGATCCAAGCGGACAGCAAGCACATTCTTCTGAAACATCTGACTTATGTAATAATGTTGTTGAATTATCTGGGATACACAGTCAACAAAAAGAAATCAAGGCTAATACCCTCTCGGAGAATAATTTTCCTGGGTGCCAACTTGGACACAAACACCCAGATGGCCTACCTCACGCCAGAGAAGCAGGGGGAATTAACTCAATACTTCAGAACACTAGCAAACTGCACCAGGCTGACTGCAAGGAAAATCCTGCAGGCTCTGGGATTCATGGCATCTTGCATCTTACTAATCCCATGTGCAAAGCTGCATATGAGGAAACTTCAATGGTACATGAAAAACCTATGGTCTCAACACAGCCACAGATTGGAAACAATAATACCACTAATTCCATGTCTTCAAAAGGAATTTCTGTGGTGGGCTCAAGCATGCCAAACAAACACAGGTCTCCCATTCAGCAAGCCTCAAGAAAATCAAGTCATCACAACAGACGCCTCGGACTTCGCCTGGGGGGCTCACATGACAGATCGGTGCATTCAGGGCAAATGGTCCCAAAAAGAAAAGCACCTACACATCAATCAAAAGGAAATGCTAGCATTAATAAATGCTATTATAGCTTTCAAAGACCTCCTGCAACCAGGTCAACTATTGATAAGGACGGACAACACCACAGTAATGTGGTACATAAACAGGGAGGAACCCATTCATACCCCCTATGCAGACTGGCCATGTCACTTTGGAACATGGCCCTGGACTTACAAATCGAACTACAAGCACAGTACTTGCCAGGAAAGGAAAACATGCTGGCAGACAACCTAAGCAGAAATGACAGATCCACACGAGTGGAAGTTGCATCCTCAAGTTTTTACAGAGATAACTCAAGCATGGGGAAGGCCAGACATAGATCTCTTTGCCTCCCACAAAAATCACCAATTGACAAAATTCTGCTCAAGGATCTTTCATCCAAAGGCCTTGAGAGTGGACGCTCTCTCTTTCAGTTGGACATCAATGACAGTTTATGCCTTCCCACCTCTTCCTCTGCTGCCCAAAGTTCTATTAAAAACCAGAGCAGACAGACCAAAGATGATTCTCATTGCTCCAGACTGGCCAAGACAACACTGGTACCCACTCCTGAGGAGCCTGACGCACTCCCCACCATGGACCCTGCCTCGAATGCCTCCTCTTCTGACTCAGCACAGCTTCAAAACTCTTCACAGTCAGCTAAAAACACTCAATCTAGCCGCATGGAAGATTCCTTAGCATCACAACAGACCCTACTCTCCAAGGAGAGGTGCAGGATGTCATTTTGGAGGCCAGAAGGCCGTCTACTAGAAAAGCTTAATCCGCAAAATGGAAACGGTTTTGTGTCTGGAATGAGAAGAAGGGCCAGGATCCTGGAAAACTGAATTTACCTCAAATATTACAGTATCTAGCTGAGCTGCTAAGCAGTGGACTTTCTTTCTCCTCCATCAAAATCCATGCCTCAGCCATTTCTGCAGAATACAACACTAATCCACCCTTATTCTCTCACCCCCTCTTAAGACAGTTCCTCAGAGGGGCTAAGAATCTAAAACCCCCAAGGAAACGGCCAATACTTGCTTGGGATCTCAATTTCATTCTAGAAAAGCTGACCTTGCCTCCTTTTGAGCCAGCTGCCTCATCAGATTTGCAATATTTGTCATGGAAAACAGCCTTCCTTCTGGCTATTACCTCAGCTCGTTGGGTATCGGAACTACAAGCTCTCATGGCTGTGCAGCCTTTCATCATCTTCCATCAGGAGAGAGTTTCCTTACGAACCAACCCGTCCTTTATGCCAAAAGTTGTATCCAGGGTAGCTTTGAATCAGGCTATACACTTGCCTACCTTTTATCCTAATCCTCAAAACAAAGGGAAAAGATTATTACATTCCTTGGACATCCACAGACAACTGCATTATTATTTGGACAGAACAAAGCCTTTCAGAAAATCAGAACAGCTCTTTGTGTCCTATGCTATAGGAGCTCAAGGAAAGCCAATTTCCAAACAGACCATCTCAAAATGGATAGCCCACTGCATACGTTTTTGCTATTCTTTTCATGGCAAAACTGTAAATACAGGCATCAGATCTCACTCCACAAGGGCCACAGCTACCTCTGCAGCTTTCCTCAGAGGAGTTTCTACCAAAGATATTTTAGAAGCAGCCACAGGAGTTCTGTGCATACCTTCTCCAAGCACTACCACCTGCCATTATACTCTAAATCTAGAGCGGGCTTTGCCACTGCAGTCTTGCAGGGCATTCTGGCTCCTCCTAGTTCCACCTAGTGCCTACCACCCCTTCTTAGCTTTGGGATTCTACCCATCTGTTATGACTGCAGCTGTATGCACGATGAACATAGTACAGTTTTGTACATACCATAAATGTAGATGTTCGAGTGCTAATACAGCTGCAGTCCTGGTTTCCCTCCCTCCTTCCCCTCTTGGGACAGGCCTATTGGCTAACTCCTCCTCATGCATCCTGATTGGGATATTCATTCTTGAGGTATTTGCTTGCACTACTGTATTTTGATTATATTGCATTGCTTTACCACACAAACTTATGTATTGCCTTCCTTCTGGGGGCACCTGACATCTGGGGCAAGAAAAACTGAAGAAAATGGCGTCGGCTGGTTCTTTTATACCCCTGGCGCACTGACGTCAGGGAGGAGGCGACGACAACCGACGCCAGACCTAGACTTTGGAATTCGGCCGACCGAGGACCCACCTGACGGCAGGAGAAACCCATCTGTTATGACTGCAGTTGTATTAGCACTCGAACATCTACATTTATGGTAGGTACAAAACTGTACTTTTAGAGCTTTGCATGACTCCATCTGTAGTCTGTTTAAAGCACCAAGCCTTTCAAATTGCACACTGATAGACATATATTTTGCAGCTATAAGCACAGTTACAGATAACTTTTTTTATAACAAACGACACACACTCTTTCTGTCAGATTGTAGCATATATTTACAAAGTTTTCCTTCATTACAGATATGAATGATGACTTCTAGAAAATAACTCTCTCTGTCCCTCTCTCACATAACTGTACTACTATAATTGCTATATAGAGTGCTAGTCATGTACATAGATGTTATTTCCTATTGGCATCTTTTTTGGCCTTCTGTGGGAAGTCACATAATGTCTGTTTTTAGACTTTTCTATTTTCCTGTCAGCAGTTCTGCTGATGTGAAAATACACAAATGCACGCAATCAGAACAACAGAAGTATGAAAGGAAACATCTGTTCTGTTCCTACTGAAGAAACATCACATATTGCTGAGTTTAGATATTTGTTCTGCAAACATGACAAAAGCATGTGATACTTGCTTTCCAATATTGCTTTGTTAGGCTTTTTCTGATGCTGTGAAGAGAAGCCTGTCTGTTATACATATTGTATGAATGCCCATTTTACATTGCTAAACTCTATACATATATTCAAGCAAACTTTTTATTTTATGCTTTATCTTTCAGCATATTTACAACGGAATTAATTTAAGCCTTATATTCATGTAACAGTCACATTATTGTTGACAGTCTGGTGGGATATTTCCCAGACATCACACCTTCCACTGAGTGATCTCCCAAACCTCTTAAATCAGAGACACATGGGATATATGCAAATTACCCTTATAAAGAGGTTTGGGTGGTCACTCAGTGGAAGTTCTAGCTTTGCTGGAGTTTTCATTTTGTTTTTACTGATTGAGTGACCTTCTCACTCATTGTTCCAGACATCACACCTTGGAATCAACATTTACTGTTCCAGAGATTACTAAGGTAAAGTCCATCAGCACCAGTGAGTTGGTGTGGGTTTTGATCCCAGTACCTTCTGAGCTGTTGCTGGAATACTATCTGGGAGAAAGAAGTGTTTGAATAGAATTTTCCCACCTTAAGAAGGTCTGAGAGAATGTTCAATAGAAATCAGAACAGTCCTAATTTTTTAGGCCAATTAATTATGTCAAATTGGCAGAGACAGAGAGGACAGAGGAATTTCTGGAGAAACAGGGGGAACAGTTACTTAGCCCAAAGAGACAGGGTTCCTGTATTATTTCATCCTTTGGGGGAAAGATGATGAGCTATTTGGGGTTTAATATTTTCAACTATATGGACAAATTAATCACCCAAACACACTTTTCTCTTTTTAAAAGAGGTTTAAAATTTATTCCCAGTAGAAATATTGACATCTCGGAGGTGCTGATTGAGTTTAAACTTTATTTGAGGAAATTGAATTTTGATTTATTTTTTAAGGATAGCAATAAGGGCGATAAACCTGGGTTATTCAAGAGGAAAAGTGTGTTTAACCCCCCCACACCCGACATTGGGAAGTTTTGAAAAGGGTATATACTAGGGAAATTTATCAGGCTTTTTATTCCCAAAAAGATAGATATTTCAACCTTAATAAGGATGAGAAAGAAGTATTGGGAGTTTTGAGAACCACAGACCACCTGAAAATTATGAAGCCTGGCAAAGGCGGGGGGTTGTCATAGTAGATAGGAACGACTACATTAATGTCATAGTGAACTTGTTAAATGACATGGACAGATGTGAAACTGTTTCCCTTAACCAGATAAATATTGCACATAGGAGGATACAGCTATTTATTGAGGACAGTCTTTTTCAGGGGGTTGTTAACGAAGAGCTTTATAAATTTTTGGTGAATGAACACCCATATATCTCCACTGTCTTTGGTATCACCAAAGTCCATAAAAATGTTGATCACCCCCCCCCCCCATACAGATTGATAGTTGCAGCCCACAACAGTTTGATTTGCTGTTATTTTTGTTGATCGGTTATTGAAGAATCCAGTGCGTCCTATATCCCATGTATTAATTGACTCGTGGGATTTTTTAACGAGAATTAAACAAGAGTTTTGTGAGGATTCCAAAGGTTTTTTTCGTGAGGCCATACAAGATTACACCAGGTTAGACACGGGGCTTACCAACTTCATGGTGGAAGTTATGGAGGTGATTTTAAACAATAACTATATTACAAGCAAAAATCCTTTGGTGGAGAAAACCATGCATCGGTTGTAGAAACAATATCAAACGAAACCACTAACGTTAAAACTAATTTATTGGTAGTGTGCACAGGTAAGCCCTTTCACAATAGCATCATCAGACCAAAAGACACATATTGTTAAAAACACACCCTTTATAACACCTAAGTAATTATGACGCAAGAATAATATTAACTCTTCATATGCCATTCATTAAGTACATATATCTGAATGTTATATAAAACAACATATTCATCTTAGTTTAAAATAACCTAAAATGCATTGCTGAACTTTAAAACAAACAAGTAACTTCTCATGTCAGTTAATAAAAATGACCTTATCATATGTACATAGCTGTATCAATAAATAATATATTAGAATATTATATAAAATATATAGCATGTATGAACATATAATTGAGAGACTCTAAAAAAACATTTTTAAATGCACTGGGAATAAATTTACCTATGAGATTTTAAAACGGGTTTGAGAGAAGCTCTCTCATTTAACCCGTGACCTCTATCAGCTCTCAGTTTTAAAATCCAAGTAATTTTCCTTCTTTCAATACTGTTTCTAATGTCACCTTGTCTAATAGGTAGTACAATGTCTATGGCCATAAAACTGAATGTATGTTGTTCGCCTAGCAACATAATATGTTTGGTTAGGGCATTATGGACATGTTGCATTTTAATGGCATATAGATGTTCTCTAACATCCTGTTGGTTTTACCTATGTAAAATGAAAAACATAAATTACATTCAGCTAAATAGACAATATGTGCTGTATTACAGTTAGCATCTACTTTAAAAGTATAAGACTGTCCAGTATCTGGATGAATAAAACAACCTCTAGTATTAATATAACTGCAATAATTGCAGTGTCCACATGGGCTGGTTTTTGTAATGTGGTCAGATGTATTTCTGTGCATATTGTAACACAGTATTCTTTTTAAATTGGGTTTATTTTTTATATCTAAAATAGGGTTTGTTACCAACAATCTTCTCCTTCCCTAGCTTCCAGGTTAGAAGTTAACCTCTTCTCAAAGGTGTCCTTCACGTTAAACCTAACAGGAAACCTGTCCCTCCTCCCTGGGATCTAAAATTTGTCCTGGAATAGCTCACTCAACCTCCTTTCGAGTCTGTAGTGTCAGGTTCCTTAAAAGTTTGTACATGGAAAACAATCCTGTTAGTAGCCATCACTTCTGCCAGAAGAGTTTCTGAACTCCAAGCCCTTATAGCTTGCCAACCTTTTCTCATTTTCCACAAGGACAGGGTATCTCTTCGTACTAACCCTTCCTTCATGCCCAAGGTGGTTAATGATTTGTCTTTAAAACAATCCATTCATCTGCCCACCTTTTTTCCTAACCCTAAAAACCCTAGTGAAAGGGTTCTTCATTCCTTGGATGTGAACAGACAACTTGGATTTTATCTGGATAAAACTAAACCTATTAGGAAATCTGAGCAGTTGTTTTTTTCCTTTCATCCCAGAGCACTGGGAAAACCGGTCTCCAAACAAATTATTTCTACTTTGATTGCTAAGGCAATTTCATACATTTATGTCTACCATGGGAAGACACACACTACCTCTGTGAAGGTTCACTCCACTAATAGCCTCTTCAGGGGGCTTTATTCAAAGGTCTGGACACAATTTTGGAAGAAGCCACATGGTCTTCTGTCCATACCTTCACCAGGCATTACAAACTGGACACTATCTCCAGGTCCAGAGTGGGATTTGCTAGTGAAATCCTGGATGGGTTTATAGAAACCTCCTCTGCTCCATCCTCGCTTTCCTTTCCATGAGCTTTGATACGCTTCCAAAGGTTATGAATACTGCAGCATACAAGGACATAGAATAGTTGTGTAAAATCTTACCATAACCATAGATGCCCTTTTGTTCCATGTTGCAGTATTCTATCCCACCCTCATACCCCCTTTGTACTTGCTGTTTACTGGATGATGTTCTATACCTCATATCCTTGGACTGGTGTTCTGACTGGGGCATTCAGTTCTGAGGAATGGTACGTGCTGATGTCATCTTTATGGCTTACATTGGCTGCCTTGCTGTGTGCAACGTCACATGTACCATGCTGTAGCAAACGTTTTTTGTGTACTGGCTGGATGTTTGGGTTACCTAGGCAGGGAATCCCAAATCTATGGTCATGGTAAGATTTTAAACAACTATTCTTTCTGGTGGAAGAACTTATTTTATATCAAAAGATTAACAGTCAAATTAAGATTAACTTCTCACATAATTTATAGAGGATTTTTTTCTGTGCCTGCTTGACATACCACAGACACAGAGATATCTGTAGTTTCCCCTGTCAGGTGCTGCTGAAAATCTTATATGGATAATTTGTTCTACTGACATCAGGAGCTCATCAACTGCTATAAAAAAGACAGAGAGATGTGAAACTATTTTCTATTGTAGAGAGGAAGAAAACTTAAACTGATTCACAGCTGCATCTAATGAAGCCATGCCTTTCATAGCAAAGCAGAGCGATTAGATCAGTCAATGGTTCAAAAACAGTTGTCACCTCTTTTGACAAATTTACATAAGCAGCATCACAGTATTGAAATGTTAAGCTTTAAACTTTTGTTGTTTATACTAGTTTACATCTTAAGATGACTTAAATGTAGTGTCAAAGATGTGTGTAACATTTAGAGAAAATCAAAAATATTTTTCTTGTAAAGTATCAACACATTTACCATTTTCATACCTTCCCACAACAACAGGACAAAGCTGCCCAAATCAGGACTTCTGTACAGTAAATGAGACAAGTGTCAACTAGGTGCACTGATACTGTTAATATGAAGGTCTTTAATGCTTTCTTGTGACATCCTTCCAGAGTGGGATGCATATTTGAAGCACAGATCCTTGAGAAAGGGCATCCTCCACTGATTTGAGCCAGTCTTTATACAAGTGGAGTGTGTAAGCATTTTCTAGTCAGCAAAGGAAATGTAAGAATTGATGGCAATCATGATATACAGCTGAATCTACTTTAGCTTACATGCATACCGCTCAGCCTGGAAACCTCAAAAATCTGGACAAGGCCCGTGAAAAATAGGTACAAATCTGTATGCTGATTTAACATCTAATGTGCATACATAGTTGCATAACCCCACCCACTCCAATGGAATTGTGGGATACCAACTTTCAAACGAAAATTAAAGAACAGACAACCAAAATATGGTACCAGAGTCCCCCTGCAGCCATTCCAATGTTCCACTACCTGGCTATTTCACCCCCATTCACCATAAACACTGTGTGCATACTACTTTACTTCTACAATGATTGTTTGGATTTTATTTTTACATTTTACAGCACAACAATGCACAAACGCTGCTAAAAAAGCAATACTGTCTCGCAATGAAAATAGACTTGGCATTAAAACTTCTCTCCCCTTGAAACTCGCATTCATTGAAACAGCATTGAAACTCACACCACATCCAAAGAAAATTCATCTGGCCAGTGGTGGATAAAGATTACCTTAGGGCTGTTTTCAAATCATTGGCCTTTGCACACAAAACAAGAAACATACATGTATTATTTTCTTTGATACACCTTCCTGACTTTATTAAATTATATTCCTTGTATAATACAGCATACTTGTTAGAGCGCATTTTAAATTTATTGTTTGAACATTTTTCCAGTAAGCTGTACTGTAGTATATGAAAGAAAATGCATGACCCAATAATGACAAAACTGCCCAATTCAGAACATTTCCATCATAGAAGTCTACTTCCACACCCACACTATATAAATAAAATGACAGTAGTGTAAGCCATAGGCATCTTGCACAGCTTCTTGCACTTATTTTCAATTTCAGTTTTTTTTAGGGGGGGGGCAAAAGGTCAAAACCAGGGACATATTTTAAATATTGCTTGTATAATTTTGGAAAGTTGCTAGAATGAAATGTTGTTTTGCCACCATGCATTTCACTGGCAAGTCTTGAACCTGGGACCCTATATACGCTACAGTCAGGGCAACATACCACTATGCCAAATCAGCAGTTTCCTGAAAAATAGGAAGACTGAAACTTAATGGCTATCATTTAGTGAATTCAGTTTTCACTTCTCACCATAGCTGTCAACCTCTTAGCACAAAAAACCTGGGCACAGCTCATAAGTGGTATTGGCGGCTAGGGACTTTAGGCTTTTTTTACTTGTACCCATGGTACAGGGTTTGAGCCTGAGTACCTCTAGCCACCAGGTGTATTAAACGAGGGCATTTTCACACTCACTCACTAACTCACTCACTCACTCAGTCTCTCTTCTGAGTTTTTCTAGTTTTACCAGATTTAATCATTAACGTTATCCACTGTAAGTGAAATCACATAAAGATGGCTTCTTAACCATATAGTTTCCCAAGGATACAGATTCCACTTTCACTCCTTACCAACCCCAAACGGTTGGCCAGAACTGCCCCGAAATCAGTGGGCAGAGGCTCAAAAGCAAATTCTTGCTCTATTAAGTATCAGAGCTATTCATCCTGTTCCAGAAGAGGAACGGGGCCAAGGTTTCTACTCAAGACTTTTCCTGATCACCAGAAAAGACATCTCCTGGCTTCCTATACTCGACCTATCTATCCTAAACACTTTTTTGGTAATTCCAAAATTCAAGATGCTAACTCTTCAGCAACTGCTTCCTATGCTAGGCAAAGATGCCTGGTTGGCAACACTGAATTTAAAGGAAGCTTACCTGCACAGCCCAATAAGGGAATCCTGCAGAAAATACCTATGCTTCAAAGCAGGCTACAGGCACTGTCAGTTCTCTGCACTGCCATTTGGCTTATCTACTGTGCCCAGGGTATTCACAAAGTGCCTAGCTCCAGTCTTTGCATTTTGCAGGCAAAGAAATATCCAAATATAGCCATACCTGGACGATTGTCTAATTCAGGCAGAAAACCAGGACACACTACTGAATCATCTGGCGTTTGTACAGAAATTGCTAACTTCCCTGAGGTACACTATAAATAAAAAGAAATCACATCTTGTACCTTGCCAACAAATTGTATTCCTGGGAGCAAGCTTGATCACAACTTCCCTGATGGCTTTTCTCACGCCAGAAAAACAAGTTCATTTGACAGCCTACTTCAAACTACTGGCCACAAAGAACCAGCTATCTGCAAAAAAAAAATACTGCAAGTCCTGGGGTTCATGGCCTCCTGCATTCTACAAATTCCATATGCAAGACTGCATATGAGGAAACTACAGTGGTATCTAAAAAGCCTATGGTGTCAACGTTCTCAGAATCTAGAAGCAATGATTTCTGTCATTCCTTGTCTGCAGATAGAGTTCCTTTGCTGGGCAGACGCCTGTCACCAAAACAAGGGACTGCCATTCACTCTACCCCCTGCCACCCAAACCCTAACAGCAGCTGCATCAGACTATGCATGGGGGGCCCACTTGGCAGGGAAGTGCATTCAGGGCAAATGGAACCCAAGTCAAATGCACCTGCACATCAATCAGAAAGAAATGTTAGCTGTACAGAATTCTCTGACAGTCTTCTAGGACGACATCCTTCCAGGACAATTAATGGTAAAGACAGACAACAACACCACCACTGTTATGTGGTACATAAACAAGCAGGGGGGAACCCATTCATACCCTCTCTGCAGACTAGCCATGGCTCTTTGGAACACAGCCTTGAGCTACCAAGTGCACCTACAGGCTTACTTCCTGCCAGGAAAGCTAACCACACTAGCAGACGACCTAAGCAGAAATCTCATGGGACTACACAAGTGGAAACTGGAACCAAAGATGTTCAACATCTTGAGAAACAAATGGGGGAGCCCAGATATAGACCTGTTTGCCTCCCCCCAGAACTACCAGTTGAAAAACTTTTGCACAAGGATTCCCCACAAACAAGCTTGGAAAGTGGATGCCCTGTCCTTCACCTGGAAAAACCTATTGGTTCATGCATTTCCCCCTCTGCCCCTCCTCTCCAAGGTATTACTAAAAGTCAAACAGGACAAACCAAGGATGATACTGATTGCACCAGACTGGCCACGCCAACACTGGTACCCCCTTTTGCGCATTGTGTCACTGCTGGCACCATGGCATCTGCATCACACCCCTGTCCTGCTGTCACAGCAGGAGGGCCAGATTTTGCACCCACAGCTTCAAACCCTGAACCTGGCAGCCTGGCTATAATTACCTGATCTTTCTGTTACTACCCTTCAGTAAGCAAGTGTTGGATGTCATTCTGGAGTCAAGGAGGCCTAATACTAGAAAATCCTATGCTGAAAAATGGAAAAGATTCTGTTCCTGGAACCAAACTCAGGGGATGGGCACAGCTGCGCCCAATTTACCTCAGATTATTCAATACTTAACTGAGATGCTGCACAAGGGCCTTTTCTTTTCCTCCATCAAAATTCATGCCTCAACCATTTCAGCTCATTACAAAACAGACCCACCCCTCGTCTCTCATCCACTGCTGAAGCAGTTCCTCAGAGGGGCCAAAAACTTAAGACCACCCAGGCGATCCCTTACTCCAGCCTGGGACCGCAACTTTGTATTGGGAAAACTCACCCTACCTCCCTTTGAGCCAGCTGCAAATGCAGAGTTGAAATTCCTTTCTTGGAAAACTGCCTTCCTTTTAACCATCACTGCAGCTAGAAGGGTGTCTGAATTACAGGCCCTCATGGCAGTGGAGCATCATTTTTTATGCAGATAGGGTGTCCCTCAGGACCATTCCCTCCTTCATGCCCTAGGTGCTATCCAGTGTTGCCCTTAGTCAGTCCATTCATTTACCAACCTCCTTTTCTCATCCACAGAACAAAGGGGAGCGAATGCTGCACTCCTTAGATGTGCACAGACAACTTAGATTTTATTTGGAGAGGACTAAACCTTTAAGGAAATCTGAACTGCTGGTTGCATTTGCTGCAGGGGCAGGGGGAAGGCCATTTCAAAGCAAACCATTTCTAAATGGATAGACCGTTGCATTCATTTCTGCTATAAGCACCATGGAAAGCCTACCCCACAGGGGATTTAGACCACATTCAAGCAGAGCTGCATCTACCTTTACAGCCTTTCTCAGAGGTGTCCCTACCAGGGGCATCCTAGAAGCTGCTACCTGGAGTTCTGTACATACCTTCATCAAGCAGTACCATTTGCCAATTTTCTCTAAATCCACTGCAGTCTTGCAGGGCCTTAAAGCTGGTCCTAATGCTATCTAATTTCCTCCTCCCATCCTTAGCTTTGGGAATCTACCCAAATGTGATGACTGCAACAGTGAAACACGAGGAACATAGTGCAGTTGTGTACACTTACCATAAATGTAGATGTTAGAGTGTATTCACTGTTGCAGTCCTAGTTACCCTCCCTCCAACCCCCTGACTTCTATTGGCTATACCTCTGTTCTTGCTTACTATGTTTAAAGCTTTTTGGTGTATTTGCTTTTTTGTTGGAGGTGTAACCTTATATATATATATATATGTGTATATATATATATATATATATATATATATATATATATATATATATATATATATGTATATAAATAATTGCTTCCCATTATGGGGGCACCTGATATCTGGGGCAAGAAAAACTGATGTAATGGCGTTGGCTGCATGCTTTATACCCCTGACTACCTTATGCCTTACCAATGATGAAAACAGGTAGCATCATTGTATTACCTGCAGGACGTGCACCTTTGGTGTCACAAAAGGCCCAATACAAATTAAACATTTAACATATAATTCTGCAGAAGGAATCTGCCTCAGTGGCATTTCTTTATGGAAGTTGTAACAGGCAAAATAGCATGAAGACTAGACACAAAGCTGCAACAGGCAAAACAGCATGAAGACTAGACACAAAGCAAAAAAAAAATGGTACTGAAACTTGTAAAACTAATAAAATACCTAGTGAAAAATAAAACAGTAAACCTTGATAAAACATTTAAAGTCACAGATAGGAAACAGTTTCCTCAAATAACATAAGTTAGCAGCCTTGGGCCCTTTGTAAGATGGGAGCTCTCTTACACTGAGAAAAAACTTCAGGCTTTTATAAGGACTATGCTTTACAGGAGTGTAAGGGATAGTATTTGCAACCCAGGAATATGTAGTGGGCCAAGTAGTCCCAACGAGTCCTATGGATAGAAGTCTTTAACTTTAACTTTTCTGTAATTAATTTGTGAACATAAAAGGCAAGTATGGTGTAATCTACCTGCCTGTTCCGCAAACTAAATATGTAAACAAGTATGGTGTGAATATCAGCATCTGTTGCACAACCTCTGCTATGGGAATGTCAGAGAGATTATGTACACTAACATTTCCTATTGCAAGTGGCTATGACAAAGTATTATTAGGTGCAACAATGTATGCTGTTGGATATCAACTAGGCTAAATCTGTACATACACACACACACACACACACACACACACACACACACACACACACACACACACACACACACACACACTCCTTCCTTACTTGCATGGAGTCTTCATTCTTTCTGGCCATTCCTGCAGGTCCGATTCCTGTTCCCTGAACATAAATAATCCATTAGAATCCGGAGTGCTGTTGCCATTCCTGAACATAATCCATTCATTTGTTGCTGTTCCCGAACATAATCCATTCGTTCGTTGCCGTTCCCGCTCACATTTGAACAGCCAGGCTAGCTGGAAATGTGTGAGCTCCTTGAGCTCAATTCTGATAGGCTGGTAGCCCTGACGTAATCATGCATGTGATGACGTCAGCTCAAACAGCACGAAAAATAAAAAAACAAAAGAAAAAACTCGGAAATGAAGGGGTGCCACTCTGGAATCGTGGCACCCCCTCATTTGGACCCCAAAACTCGGTAAAAACAAGCAATTCAGTACAGTTGGGAGCTTACATGTTTTATGTGCCCTTTCATTAAAACCATTAGAAAAGAGAAATCTGAAGTACTTTTAGATATACATCCATTAAATAATGAATGAATATAAAAATCTTTCCACTGCTACCACTGGGGAACAGAATTACTTTCAAATCCTTTCCTTTTTAGTAGCAGCTGTCACTTATACATGAAACTGTAACGATCCCTCAGAGCAGTGACAGTTGTAACAACTGTGAGGGAAAAGTGTGAGGGGAGGGGATGGTCAGTTCATCTTGATCTACAAAAGGATACTTAATTTAGCCACTTTTTGATTGCAGCTGTATAACCCTAGTATACTGTAAAATAAACCCTGAAACACACACACAAGGGCCACTTAAAAAATAAAAGAAGCAGTGCTTTTACCGGAGGTATACAAGATGACAGCAACTGACACTAATGCCATTATATGTCAATGACATCATATTAAGTAGACTTGAAATAAATTATGGGAAAGAGAAAGGCTTAAAGAAAAACAGGATCATGTTGATGCATCAAAGCCCATTGGCAACTATTTTGCAGCAGACATTAAAATTTTAATTATAGCTCAGAAAACAGAGTGAAAAATAAGATATTTTTAGTCTAAGGTGGAATTTTCCTTGAAATGCAATTCCACATATAACATGATTCCACTGCATAATAACTACATTTGGTGCTCAGTAGAGGGCATCATTGGTCCTTCCAGAGGCAGCAAGGCATTTTGCCCCAGTATTGGGTCTTAGAACACCTCTTATATGTCTAAGGGTGGCCAGTTATATCCACATTGTTGGCTGTTAACTACTTTCTGGAATGTTTGCATTGGGTTTGATGTTACTACTTGTATAACTGTCCTTTAAGTGCTTTAAAAGTTTAATACAGTGCTTTTTCTTTCCCTTCTATGTTCAGAAGAATCATCTAGATCTAGTGTCGGAAGGTTTTATCTTTTGTTGCAGTTCTCTGTAATTATGTTTTTTACGATTCATAAGGTAAATCCATCTGATTATTTAATCCTGTTTTCCTTCTTGAACGATTACCAAGCTTCAGCACCCCCTCCCAATTCTTAATTATCGTCTAGCTGTTCTTGCTTTGTTTTATCTCTGTTATCCATGCATCTTGCTTGCCCACCTTCATTGCACACAGGACTTTACAAGATAAGATGGCCTGCACATAATCCTTGTTAGTCCACTTGTTTCTTTTTATGTGTCACTCCCATTCATTTGGTACACCCACTCTGCATATTTCCTGTCCGTCTTTGTTCTTTGTCATCTCTGTTCTTAGAACATTTCAGTGCAGCAGAACTACTACTTTAAGCCGGTATCTTTTTATAGCTTATTTGGTTTTGAAATTTCTCAATTGTCTTGTCCATTTCACAGTAGTACCTTTTTCTTCGTTTAAAATAAAATTAAATTAAAGGTTTTTGCTTTTGGGATTATTCTGTGTTTACATTATTTGTAGACCAAAAATTAAATGCATTTCAGCCTGGAAGTACTGGTGTGGAGGTCAGTTCAAATATAACTGGAATTGTGCAAGTTTTATGACTGATTACAGAGCCACTTGTTTTGACAGACTTTCTGAAAGTAATTTTAAAGGCGTTATTGCACTGACATTTTGTTCCTATTTGCAAGTTGCGTTGTAGTTTTTTTTTTTTTTTTTTTTACCCTTTATTGGATGCTAAGTGACATTTGTACCAAGTAACTGCTTCTGTCAGAATGAACTACTTTATTTCTATTTTTCAGAAGTAAGACATTAAGTGCTTTTACAACACTGAAGGCAATATTCCCAAAGAAGGAACATTTTATTTTGACCAGCACTGCTGGATTATTAGTGGTTCTTATTATGTTCCCAGGTCTGCTTTTTTCACCTTTGAACAAGATAATGGATTTGAGTAGTGCTAAAAAGGGACTATATTTGAAAATGAGACTTTAGTAGCTTTTTTAATGCTTGTAGAGTCTCGCCTTTGATGCCTCTATGTATAGAGATTGTGTATGCAATTGCTTTGTATGTTCCACTGCCTCTGTTAAGAGCTTTTTCATCTTTGTCACATAAAAAGAAGTGTAAAACATAACATTTGAAGTGACGTTGACATAGCTGAGCTTCATATCAGACTCCACAACATGTGAAGTTTAAAAGAAGTTCAAAACTTTTGTCAGTTCTGAAATGTGCCATGATCAAAAATAATTTGTCACAGCTAACTCTGTCATTAGTGAGTACACCTGACTCTTACCTTTCATTGGATTGAATGAGGCTAAAGAACTGTTGCTTCTCTTGGGAGAATGAATGGATTAATGAGGTGATAGTGGGAGAAGTTTGATGGTCATTGTGGGGTTGGAGCCTCCCAAAAATGCCACTAGTACAAAGCACTGGTAAGTGCATACTGTTGTATAGGTAGAAAACTTCATAATGTTTAAGCATTAGTTTGCATAAGACAGTGTTTGTCCTGTTATAAGAAAATGTGAATTTTTCTTCATTGTATGACAGATCTCAATAAGACAACCTGGCGGTCAGTGATTTCCAACAAAGAAGTGTTCAACATCATTGGTAAAGGTTACAAGTACCAAATTTAATAAGAGGTGTTCCTTTTCTAAAAATGATAACTCCCCCTCAACCTATGACTGTGCCAAGGCACAGCACCCATTTTTCCTCAAGCCCCCCTCTGCACTCCCCTCACAGTTTAGTTCTCAACAAGATGCCCTGGCTGTCGGTGGTTTCCCACACATGGGTGCTTAAAGTCATTGATAGAGGTTGTAGGTGACAGTGAAAGGAACATCTGCCTCCATTTAGAGGGTTCCCCCTCACTCACCAGTCCAGACTTGTAATTCTGTCCTATCCTCTGGCAAATGCTAGACTCTGGGGTCATAGAACTAGGCCATTCTCCGGAGAGAATGAAAGGTTTTTACTCCAGAATTTTCCTGGTTACCAAAAAAAGAGCTGGACTGCTGCTTCATGGTGGCCCGTATTGACCCTGGACTTGAATGATGTGTATCACAATATCCCCGTTGCTCTCTGCTTAAGGAGATATCAGAGATTTGTTGTCTGGTTCACATCATCAGTTGGCTGCATTGCCTTTTGGACTATCCACTGCACCTCGGGTGTTTACTAAACACCTTACTCCAGTAGCAGCCCACTGCTGGACATTTAACATCCACATTTTGCCTTACTTGGATGACTTGCTGATCTGTGCAGAGTCTGTATCCAGGTGTTTGGAATCACTAGAGAAGGTCTCTTCCTTACCCTGTTGGCTATGGTTCAAGTTGAACATTCTGAAGTTGTGTCTGTCACTCTTGCAAAGGCTTGTCTTCCTTGGATGCTTAATCAACTCCAAAAAAAGAATGGCCTTTCTTCACAAAAAACAAAGTTCTGTCTTATTAGTGTTACAGAAATTCTGTAGGAGGAACATCACCTCAACAACAGAATTCCTAAAAATTCTAGGACTAGTAGTGTCCATGATTCTCATAATACCTTTGGCCCATCTCCACTGGAGGAAAACGTCAATGGCATGTCCAGAATTACTGGCATAGCACTTACATTTCCTTGAATATCATTTACCAGTGCTACCTTTCATCAGATGAGAGCACAGATGAGTATTGATCCAGGACTTCCTTCTTCCCCCCTGTTCTGATGCAGTCTGTCCAGACAAATTTGTCTGACTTTGTTTGGAGAGCTGTGTCAGTGGTAGTGCAAGTGCAGCCCACTTGGGGGGGGGGGGGGTTGCTGAATGGAAGCATATCATCCGATTCCTCTTCTGGAAGTTTTGAACACCACCACAATGATGTGGTATCTCAACAGACAAGGTTATACCCTCTGTGCCTGTTGGCAGTGATGGCCTGGGAATTGACTTTCCAGCATTTTCTGACTCTTCAGTCATCATACATCCTATACGGGCAAAACACTGTGGCAGGCAGACTAAACAGATCCTGAGCAGACCTGCATGAGTGGCAGTATGAGTTATTGGTTTTCTAGGATCTAGTCCAGCTGTGGGGAAAGTCTCAAATCTGTTTGCCTCCTTTCAAAACAGACAGCTGGAAGAATTTTGTTCCAGACATCGTGCAGCCATGACTGGAGGGGAGAGTCATTCTCATTCCCTTGGACAGGAGTGTTCCTGTATGTGTTTCCACCTTTGTTTCACTTATTCATAAGGTACTTCTAAAGGTTCCGAAAGAAATGCTAAAGTTCATTGTGGTGACCTGCTATTGGCTCAGGCAATCTTGGTTCTCCCTTCTAATGGTACTGGCCAAGGGCAAATATCCACAGACTTCCTACACTCTGGATTTGCTCACACAGTTTCAGGGGCAACTGGTGCACCCCAGTTTGGAGCTACTACAAATGACAGCCTGGATGATTCAGTCTCGACTCCGTTTAGGTAATTGTTTTATGAGGATGTGTAGCAGATGTTAAAGGAGGACAGAAAACCAGCTACTGGAAAATCTTATGTTCACAAATGGATGAGGTTTTCCAAGTGGTGCCTAAACGGGAACAGAGGGTCCCTTGATGTTAACATCCGTCTGGTCTTGAACTATTTGTGTGAAATACTTTAGGATGGCTTATTGTATGCATCCGTTAAGGTGCATTTAGCTGCTATCTCTGCTTGTCTGCCAATGAATACCCCTCTTTCTTCTCTTTTGGTAAAACAGTTCATGAAAGGAGTATTGCATATGAGACCTCCTTGCAAGCGTATTCCTCCTTCGTGGGAGCTCATCTCTGTTCTGGAAAAATTGATCTTAACACCTTTCTAACCGGCTGCTCAGGCCTATGTGAAGTTCTTAACATGGAAGTCTGTTTTGCTTATTGCTCCATCTGCAGGGCAACTCTCTGAGCTCCAAGGCCTCATGGTTGGACATCCTTACCTGATTTTCCAAAGAGAGAGGGTTGTCTTGTGAACTAAGCTCCCTTTCTTGTTGAAAGTGGTCTCAGAATTTCCAATCAGTCTATTATCTACTTCCAAGAATGTAAGTGTAAGGGAGACGGAATACTTCATACCTTCGATGTGCATCAGCAGTATAGGTGCTACTTTGACCAAGCAAAACCCTTTAGGAAGACTGAAAGGCTTTTTATTTACTACAGAGGGACAAAGAAGGGTCAGCCCGTGTCTAAGTAAATAATTGCTAACCAACATGGCAAGGGGAGTCCAGGCAAGGTAAAAGTGCATTCCACCAGGGCCTTTTCCTCTTCAATGGCATATTGGAAAGGATTGGACTCTATCCCTACCTTTATGAAGCACTACAAGCTAGATTCCATTTCTAGATCCAGAGCAGGCTTTGCTAGGACTTTTCTCCAAGGCCTCCTGCATCCTTAAACCTTTCTCTTCCCAGGTGGGGTAAACTTTGGGATTTTACCCATATGCCAGTAAGGCAGTATGTTTGTTAAACATTCTACAGTAGCATATAGCATAAGTCCTACTTACCTGCAACACTAGATGTTTGTCAAATGTACACTCCATTGCTGGCAGTACCCACCCACCACTCCCCTTTTATGGATGTATATTGTTTGGTGTTGCTGCTGATTTATGCTCAGCAGCCTATACTGCTGTGGGTGTGTTTGTATGTGTGTGTTTGTGTGGTTTGAATTTTGGAACAGAAGGTGTTCGCAAAGCTTGTATTTTTACCTTTTCTTTCTGCTGAACCCTGAAAAACTGAAAGTGTTCTGTTTTTAAAAGGCAGTCCTTTTACTGGCACATATAATTTATTTTATTTTACATTTGTTTACAAGGAAAGTTTGACTGGGAACAAAGCCCATTTTCAGTGGAGGACCAGGGAGAGAAGCTCCACAACAGTTTACAGCAAAACGCAATGAGTAAAAAGCATGCAGCATAGCAAATAGTAATATACAACAATAATATAGTTTATAAAAATATATAGGAATATATACAGTATGTATCTGTGAAGATTTGCAATGAGTAGATTTTTCATATTCAGGCTTAATGAGATTTACATTGAGAGGATTTTTTTTTCCTTCAGTCAAATTTAGAGATTTACATTGAGAGGAATATTCATAGTCAGGATTAGTGTGCATCAGTTGACGTTATATAGGTTGAAGGGTGTATTGTCTGAAAAAAAATAGGATCAGTACATTGTTATGCTTGTTAGGTTCCAATAAATGTAGCAACTTATTACAGTTGAAATATATAGAGACTGGATAAAGAAGATATGTGTGTGGTGGTGGTGAGGGGGTAAAATTATTATGGTGGTGTTTGGGGCTAGGAAAAGGGAAAAAGAAGGGTTTAGTCTATACGTTAATGTGTGGAGGGAGGATGGGAGGATAAATAGGGTTATGCGTATGAGAATATAGGTTTAATTATGTAAGTTTGATATTACTAGTAAGGAATATTTATATAGAAAAGTAAGAGACGTGGAAGGTAGGCAAGGGAAAAAGTTGTAGGATTTAACCAGGAATATAACAAGAACACAACCAGATGTTATTCGTGTTTCACTGTTGCAGTCATCACATTTGGGTTATCTGCCTGCAGGTAGCCCTCAGCCGGCCTGAATTACCAGAGTCTTAGATTCCTGCGTCGGATGCTGTCTCTTCTTCCATGAAGTCAGGTAGTCAGGGGTATAAAACATCCAGCCGACGCCATTACATCAGTCTTTCTTGCCGCGCGGTGCCCAAAGCTGAAGCAGTTGGCAGACTCCTGAAATTTTCATTTTTGAGTTTCAGAACCGAAGTCTTCAAAAAAGCGAAGTACCCCGTTGGGGATCCTTTTTCTTGCTCTTAACCGATGTCAGGAAAAGTTAACAATTGTATTACCTGTGGAAAGCAAATACCTCATAAAGATTTTCATTCGTACTGCATTCCTTGCTTAGGCCCAGACCACGATGTCCCTCGCTGTCGGTTTTGTGCCTTGTTCAACCCCCGATCTATTCATCGTCGGGCTATATTTGCAGCAAATTATTTTGGTACTCGGTATAACTATCCAGAAATGGCTTTGGTAAGCCATTTGACTACAGATATTTCGAAAAAACATAAGGATAAAGACAGATCGCATAGGTCCAAAACTGTCGGGCTTTCATTTCTGAGGATGGTACATCTGGACATCACCTGTATGCCCTACATTATGCGAGGTGCTTATGAGTGATGTACAGCGTACCTTAAAGCAACCTAAGCCTTTTGTATACTGGCTAGACGGGCTACCCTAGGCAGAGAATCTCTAATGTAATGAATACTGCAACACTGAAGGGAAGGATATCTACCATTATGGTAAGATTTTACCCAACTGTATTTTCCAGCTCAGAGTCACAAAATCCTGTTATTTTTGAGCCTCCCACACACTTTGCACTCTGACAGTTTCCCCCTTTGCAAGTAAGGTCCGAAAGGTTTCGCTCACAGAATGGCAGCAGGGATAATGTGGAGACTAATTATGTGTGCGAATTTGGAAAATCATAACATCACATCAAGTTACAATAATTATACGAAGCCTAAATATGAATAAAAACCTTCCAGTCGTTCTCCGGTAGATAAGAGTCAATAAGGTGACATGAATTCTCCAGGAACGTAAATTACACTCCACACTTTATTTTTAAGCTTAAAACATCCAGCTTTTCATCAGTGAAAACCAACTTTCTCGGAATGGAAAACACGTCATGAACATTCAAAACCTTGCTTCGTATAGTTTTCATTTTCCTTGGTCTGTCGTAAGTTACAATAATTATTGTTTTTTGGTGTCACCTGTGAGAAATGTCAAAGGGAAGACTGAGGCAGGGGTCCCAGTCAAGGACATGGACAGGGCTGACACAAATAAATTTGAAATCCCCAATTTATAATCCCAGTAGTTTCATTTTGAAAGACACTCTCTTATTTTTATTTATTTGACATTTGATTACCGGGAAAGTCTGACTGGGTCCGGGGTGAACCCATTTTCAGCAGAGGTCTGGGGAGAAAAGCTCCAAAAATGAAACACGTTATACGAATAAATGTAAAAAAAAAAATGAATACAGAAGTCAAGTGAATAAAAGTATAAAATGAACATGAGCAAGAACAAAATAAAAATATTAATTAGATACAGGTAGGAACTATTACAATAAATTATAATACATTATTATAGGAGAAAAAGATTATAAGACAGTAATTATACGATGAAGGTAGTGACGATCAGTGAAAAATAAATGGGAGAAAAAACAGGGTGAAGGATGAGAGAGGAATTTAGAGCAAATGGGTTAACTTGGTAAAGGATGAGGGAAATGTAAGAGCATAGGGAAGTGAGCTAGAGTTAGGTTAAGAAAGTAGTTGGGGTATGTGAAAGGAATAAGGCACGGAGATATCAGAGAGAATTGTAAGCTTATTTCAGTGAAGAAATAAAAAGGTGGTAAAAGGAAGAAGGGAGTAAGGGAAGGAGACGTGTATTGTATATTCTGACAATTGAATAGGTGGTGGATAATAGGTTAGTAATAGTAGGTAATAATAGGAATTACTGTATGTAATAGTAGGTAGTAATAGGTAGAATGATATAGTATCAAGTAGGGGTTGAGCAGGAACAGAGCCATGCTTTACTTAAGTATTGTTTAAAGTGTTTTTAAATGAGAGGAAGATGTTTGTTCTGATGCTTGTGGGAAGGTTGTTCCAAGCTTTGTCAGTTGAATAGGAGTGTAGGGATTTTCCAGTAGTTTTGTTGGGCTTGTGTACAGACAGAACTTGTCTTTGGATCTTTGAGATCTATTGGGGAGATAGAAAGAACAGATGTTAGAGCAGGACAGGTGTAAGAAGGTAAGTCTGTGGAAGATCCAGCCATTTTAATGATTGAAATGCAAAGCAGTGATGAGCAGAATATGAAGAGTTTGTGGCAAAGTTTGCAATTTTATTATAGCAGGCTTCCATGTTTTTGTAGGAGAGTGGTCTGTGGATTAGGAAAGATATTGGCACCATACAAGAGGGAAGATATTAGCAAGAGTGATTCTAGTAGACGGGTTAAGGAAAGGTGAGTGTTTGTAAAGCATACCTAGTTTCTGGTGAGTTGTTTATTTTGTATATGGAGGTCAAATTTTAAGTCATCAATAATTACACCTTGCAGCGTGGGACAGCTTCAGTCAGTGTGTTATTTAGGGAATGAATTTTGAAACTTGTTTTATATTTTTTAGGTGTTTGGGGGCAAAGAGTAGGAGTTTAGTTTTGTTAGGATTGAGAGGCATTTAAGAGTTAGCCAGAGTTCAATGGATGAGAAAGCTTCTTGAGTAATTTTTTGGAGGTCAGCTAAGTTATTATCTGTGCAGATAATAGTTGAATCATCAGTATATTGGATTAAAGAGACTTGGCAGGTGGATGAATGTAGGTTGTTTATAAAGATGTTAAACAAAGGAGGCCCAAGGATAGGAGCCCTGGGGGTGCTCGTCTGTGATAAGTAGTGGGAAGGAAGAAAATGAGCCATGCCATTTTACTGACTGTTGTCCATCTGAGAGGTAACTTGTAAACCATGCAAGGGAGATGAATGTGAGACAAAGTGAGGAAAGTTGGTATAATAGCTTAGCATGTGAAACTGTATCAAATGCCTTTGAGAGGTCTAAAAATACTGTGGATGCAAGTTGATCAGAATCTCTAGCATGATTGATGGTGTCAATGAAGGATATTGGAGCGGTTGCAGTTCTTTGATTGGGTCTGAAACAATGCTGGGTAGGGAAAGGAAGTTGTTATGCAGCAGGTATTTAATGTGGTGTGTTTGGATACACTTTTCCAGTATTTGAGACAATGGTGATAAGATAGCAGTGGGGTGGTAGTTAGATAAAGCATTTAACTCCTTTGTGTAGTGGGATAATATAGGACTTTTTCCAGATGCTTGGGACATGAGATTCAGTAACTGATCTGTTGATAAGAATACTAACTGGGTAAGCTATGGCTTCAGCAGCAAGCTTGAGGTACTCAGCTGGGAGATTATTAGTTGAATTAGTACAAGGTTTGAGTTTTTGTTTATGAACACTTAATAGGTTTTGATTTTCAGATCTGAGTGTTCTATTAGGTATGTAGGGGGGAAGGATGTCAGAAAGAGTGGAGCATTTAGTAGGGTTGAAGAGAAGTCTATGGGCTGTAATCAGTTGAAGATAGTCTAGTTAGTTAGGTAATTCCAGCCACTTTAGAGAGTGGAGGGCTTCACAATGATGGGAGGAGTACTTAGAGTTGGTGGCAAATGTGGATATTTTGTTATAGCAGGATTCTAACTTGGAAGTGAGAGAGGTTGACAGGTTAGTTACCAAGGGAGAACCATACATAAGGGAGGGAAGGAAGGAAGTTCAGGCAAGAGTATGTCTAGAGTGGGGTGAAAGGAAGCGATTGTTCCTGTAGAGTATGCCAAGCTTTTGATGGGTTTTCTTTATGTTTTAAAGGATATTAGTTGCTTAGTAGAATGATAGCCATGGGTCTTGATTGATTTTGATTTTAGTCCGGCTGGGAACCAAGCTGTTACATATAGCTAAGAATGTGGTATTAAAATGATTTACAACTTCATCTAAAGGAAGAGTTTTTAGGGTAGCCTTGTTAATAGATTTTAGTATATATAGAAAAGATGTTAGATTAAATTTAGATAAGTTACAAGTTGACTTATGCAAGTGGTTTGTTGGGGGTATGTTTAGATATTCTGATGGTGTAAGGGGGTAAGTGGTCATGTAGTGTGTTGGGGAGGGTACTGGTTTGTGTAAATTTACTAGGGTCAGACACTAGGATCCATTCTTGGTGGTTTTTGACATATCTCTTAGGGGATTGTTGTGTAAAGCTATAGAGGTTATTTGAGTAAGCAGGAGAAATTGATGTACAATTTAGCCAGTTTATTTTAATGTCAGTGAGAATGATAGTCTCCTAGGAAATGTGTGTTGTAATCCAGTTTAAGATATTTTTAAGTGTGGGGATGTTATGTCCTGGGGGAATGTAGATTAATACAATACATAGGTTTTTTGAAGTGCTCACTTTTAGAGTGGTAATGAGAAGCTCTGCATTATCAAAATTGAGAATGGATCCCGAGTACTTGGTTATTGTCAAGTGAGCAGTGTGGAATAATGCAATCCAACCAGCTTTTTTGTGTAATCTATGTAGTCTAATCATATTATATCCTGGGGTTAAGAAGTCAGAGTCTTTTAGGACCTGGTTGCAGCTGCTCGTCTTACTGCAAGAAATTATCAGTAAGGACTAGCAGTTTTAATGAAGTTTTATATTTTTCATTAAATAGCAAATTCTATATGTAGGGATATGAGATAAAGAAAATGGGAAAATGCTGAGCGAGTATGTGTGAATGTGTAATAGCAAACTGTTAGATTGTGAAGTGAACTAAGCAGAGTGTGAATAGAAAAGATAAAAGATTTTTGTTACAAGACTATTGGAAACAAGAGGGGGTAAAAATATAATAGTAGAGAATTGCCAGTTACTAAGACAAAGAACTTAAAAGAGAGCATATTACAGTACAATGTGAGTAAGTGGTGGAGAAGGAGATAAAGGGGAACTGTAAGGAGTACAATTATGTCTCAGTTATGTGCAGGATAGCCAAATATGGGTAACAAAAACAGTGCAGTTTAAACAGCTAAAATGTTAAACATACATCAGCAGGTTACAGGCAGTAACGGAACAGCAAGGGTCCTCCATATAAATGGAGCCTCAAAGCCTCTTCGGCTGATGTTGAACTTGGGGTTAGTTGGTGAAAAAATAGGGCTGTTACCCTGTTCAGCAATCGCACATCACGGTGGACAAAAAGGGGATCCTAGCTTTAGCTGCAATTTGTATTTTAAATAAAAGATTTTCATTTATTCCAGCTCAACATGCCAATCTGGTTGCTGTTTTGAGGGATTTATCCTTGTATACACATAAATTAAATTTGCAGTATATTATGAATAATATTGTTAATACAGAACCTGAGAGTTCGCATTAGTTAAGAGAGCATGTAAACCCCAAATTTAGTGTCTGCACTGCATACATTTGTTCATATTTGAGATAAAGAAAATAGGGATTTATTGAGTGCTAAAACAGCTTGCAAGTGGTATAGCATCACTCCCACAGAAATATTAGCCTGGAGTTAAAGAAGTGATGATTCAGTCAGAATTATGAAGGCAGACAAAGAGAGTGGGGTAGTAATTATGGGTGAAAATACTAATTAAGAGAAATTATTTGAACGATCATCTGATCCTGTTTCTTATGAAGTAGTTTCAAAGTTCCAGATGTTAAAACAACATAGATGATCAATATTAAAATCCCAAAAAGGGAAGGCATCTCTGATCAGTATTAAAATCCCAAAAAGGGAAGGCATCTCTGATCAGTATTAGCAAGAACCTTCGATCCCTCATAAAATCATCAAAGGCCAGTTTCAAAAGAAAAATTGCCCTAGACACTAAAGATAATCACAAGGCCTTCTTTAGTTATGTCAGGAACATGGGCAGAAACTCCCAGGTATGCTCTGAATTGTTGCATAATGGTACAAAATATACTGAACCTACAGACATAGCCAACATCCTGGCAGACAGATTCAGCACAGACTCCCCCACCCCCTCCCCCCCCAAAGGAGCAAATGCCTATCCCAACTGAATGTAACCTCCCTGACATCACAGATGCACAGGTGAAAGCTGCCCTCTCCAAAGCAAAAAACACAGCATCTATGGGACCGGACGGTGTCCCAGGCTGTCTTACACGAGCTCCAAGAAGAACTGAACCCTCACATTAAGTCACTGTTCAAACTTAGCCTTACTACAGGATATGTACCCAAAGAATGGCATACAGCTACAGTGGTCCCACTCCACAAAGGTGGTCCCACAACAGACCCCGGAAACTATCGCCCCATAAGCCTGACTAGTCTGTTCTGTAAAGCTATGGAGCGTATTATCATGGAACTCATAAACAAAGACATTGGGAGCCTCCAGACACTGGACCCTACCCAATTCGGCTTTGTTAAGGGCAGATCTTGCCTCTTACACCTAGTTGATTTCTTTGAAACACTTACCAAAGCCATAGATGAGGGCAAGGTAGTCCACACAGCCTACCTGGACCTCGCAAATGCCTTCGGCACAGTACCCCACTTGGGCATCATAAATAAGCTTACCAGCTTAAATATCAACCTCTATATCACAAGATGGGTTGTAAACTGGCTCAGAGATAGAACCCACATGGTCAGAATCGCAGGTGCCATGTCCGAATCCAAACCAGTTACAAGTGGCGTCCCACAGGGCTCACTTCTGGGACCTCTCTTCTTCGGTATATACTTCTCTGAGGTTCAGGCTAACACGGGGGAATTATGGCTGACAAAGTTCGCAGATGACTGCAAACTGGGGGCCATAATTGAATCTTCAGCTGACACAAGCATCCCCCAAAAGGGTCTCACAGAGACGGATGCTTGGTGCCAGAGCCACGGCATCAAGCTAAATGCTAAAAAGTGCATATTCATCCCCTTTGGGAAAAACAAGGTGCCCACAAATTACCACATAGGTGGTAATCCATTACATACGGAAGAAGTAATTAGAGATTTGGGGACCAACGTAGATAGTAATCTCTCCTTTGATAATCACGTTGCCAAACTGGTTAGAAAGACCTTCTATATAGCCCACCTTATCACGAAAGGGTTCACATCTAGATCAAGAGAGGTCATTGTGCCCCTCTACTCGTCACTCATCAGGCCCATAATTGAATACAATGCCCCTTTTGGGATGTACCTTACTCGACACCTGCAGCAACTGTAGAGACCCCAAAAGTACCTCACCAAGAGGATCTTGGGCTACAAACAGATGTCCTATGCAGCTCGACTAAAGAAACTCCAGCTCTACTCAGTTGCTTACCGCCTACTCAGAGGCGATCTATGCCTGACGTACAAAGCCATGTCAAACCCAGAATTGATGGACATGCTCCACCTCAAAAAAATCCAAGTCCCTTAGAGCTACACGCTCCAGGGACCTAAACCTCAGCACAGAAATAAATAGGACATGCTGGAGGGACAGATTCATTTCCCAGAGGCTCCCCTCACTCTGGAATAGAATCCCAATTCATGTTAGACATAGCCCCTCGCTGACCCTCTTCAAGCGAAATCTGGACGCGTGGATGGGAAATCGCAAATTCACCCCTGGGATCTCTTCTGTATCCCTGCTAGACAGAGGCACAGTAAACTAATCTTAAAAGGGTACCTTCTGTGACCTACTTTACAGAGGCACAGTAGGCTAATCTAATAGGGAGGTGGAAGCCAAATACACTCTGGCTAGGCTTATAAATGCCCTAGGGCAGATAGCCTAGTATCTACCTATGAACCTATATATTGACAGTTTATTGTAATTGTTCACTGTTGTATTGGCAGGATCTTTGGAATCCCCAAGATGCATAAAAATGTAAGTGATCCATTGTGTGTAGGTCCATTGTGGCAGCAGCACATATTAAGACTGATCCTGTTGTACAGTCTACCAAGATCTGATGTTGTCCATTTCATTCTTCCTGGGATCCAGCTCTCGTGCTGCTCCCTGTACCCATAATGCTCTGCTCTGTCACCAAAGCCACAACTCTCATTTGCCGCCTTTGCGAGCAGTTTTCCATAGCCCTCGAGCAATTTTAGGTTTTGTGAGTAGTAGCAAAATTTTCTGTAATCTTTATTTTAAATTTCTTCCCTTTCTTTTTTTTCCATTTTTTTCAGGTTTTTGGTGGCATTAGGTTGCCTTCTCTTCTACCATATTAAATAGTAACCTTCTTTGCCATTGTTGGTATTCCCCTTCTGCCCTTCTTGTAATGGTATTTTTCTGTTACAGTTGTTGGTAGTTTAAACTTATCTGCTGTTAGTTAAAAAAAATAAAAAGTCTTCGTGTTTTCTTGTTATTGCTCTTTTTTTTCTCTGCCACCATGTCAGAGAAACCCGCAGGATTTAAAAAGTGCACTTCTTGTGGCATAAAATCCCAAATTCGGATGCCCACAAGGAGTGTGTTTTTGTTTAGGGGCTGATCATCAGGAATCTAGTCTCAAGATTTGTTCAACCTTTACTCCCAGAACATTAGTAGATCAACACAACAAGCTCCTTCAGGGAGGAATTCTACAGTCTACTGCTACATGTTCAGAGGCTCAAATCCCCCTCTAAGTATAGTAAATCAGCTCCCCTGGAGCATAGGAAATGTTCTCCTCTGAAGTCCCGTAGGTCTTCCTTGGAGCCTCCTTCAAAATCTAGAAAGAATTTGGCACCTACGCTTCTGGATCCAGAGTCCGGACCATTGGATCCGAAGGCCCCAGATCCTAGACCATCTACTGCAGTCATTACAATAAGCCTGACTGCTGTACTCTCGGATACTAAATGGGTTTATGTCTATAGGAGTACTACACTGGAGTATTCTGTACAACCCTTTTCTCCTACCCTGCCTTCGCGGTTGCTTCAGACACCCATGAAGCACTTTAGGCCTCCTTCCACTTCCTCCTCTGTCATCCAGGAGCTTGTTGGAAGCAGACGTGGATAGGATGATATGAAATTTTCTCAGAGCGCAAACTCATATGGGGGTCTTACCAGCTCCATGCCCTACTGGATCCATGAGTATGTCTACAACTTCTACAGCCATATTTTCTCCTTCTCCAATACATGATCCATGATCCCTGAGGGATCCGGTGTTGTCTCTGAGGAAATTCTTTGACCAGTTTTGCTCAGATGCTGTCACATCAGAATGAGCCTTGGAAATGAAGTGTCCGCGTCTGGTCTGAGGGAATGGGCTCAACTCTGATTTTGTCAGTTCCATCCCTTCTTTTCAGAGCTTCAGCCCTCGACAGTTCAGATCCAGTTCTGCCTCCAAGCCCCGATCTGCGGAGGCTGTTGGTCTGCATTCCTCAGGGGTTTTGGCTCCGAGGACGCTGATTGGGGTTTCTCCGGCTCCGTCAGCCTTTGAGGTGGTAGAAAGGGCTTTATCTTTCCACAGAGAACTGCCTTCTTGAGTTTCGGATTCAACTAACTTCCCCCATCGGGTGCTAGCTCTGTCGCCCAGACCTATTTCACAGGGACAGCCAAAATCAATAAGTGTCCAGCCGGTTCCTGTGGAGGAATTTCCTCTCTCTTCCAAAGCTTCACCTGAGCATCCCACAGAGGAGGCTCACCAAAAGAAAACATGTAAAAGGATACACATTGGTTCCCCTTTGGGAGCCTTTCATAGAGGATACCTATTTTGGTGAAGAAGAGAGGTCCCCCAGGTCACCACCTGATGACATCTCCGTAGGAGATATTCTAGAGATCCTGAAACAGAAAGGTGGTTGGTCTTCCCAAAACCCTTTGCCAGAAGAATTAGTATTTTTGGAGTCTTTTGGATTCTGGTGCATGTGTGTCTTGGGTCCCCCCCCCCCCCCCAGCTGACAGACTTTTTGATTTAGTTGCCCGTTGGGCTTGGAAGGAGCTGGACACCATTGAACCCATCCTGAAGAGACGCAGAAAGTTTTTGGTACCCCCCCACCCGAGAGACCGTACTACATTAAAGGGGTCCTTGTAGATGCTGTGGTGGTGGCGGAGGTGGCCACTAAGGAGGAGCTAGCAAAACAGAGCTCTACTGTCAATTCACCTAACAGGTAGTCTAGAGCATTGGACAGATTTGGAAAGTGAGTTTTTGCCTCGGCAACTTTTGCTGTGGGGTCACTTAATTACCTGGCACATTTCACTCGACTTCAGAGAGATTTGATCAAGGAGCTTTCGAGTACTCTTGAATCCATGTCTTCTGAGGATTTCAAAAGAACATCCTCTCAACTGGCCACTCTGTTTTCCATATACAGTGTTTCAAGGAGGCTGTTCTTTCACACAGCTGAAGACACCTCACAAGCAGCCGTTTCTGGCATTGCCATAAGGAGACATGCCTGAATGCTGCTTTGCAAATTTGCAGAACCTTTTAAGATGTCTCTTATTAATGTCATCTTTGATGTCACTTCCCTGTTTGGAACATCAGTTAAAGAGATGCTGACCTTGCAGTGAGCAAGAGAGAAAGACACTGCCATAGGAATCAATTTTTCTACACCTCAGTGAACCTTTTCTAGGAGTCAGAGAGGCAGTACGAAGATGTGGTTCCGCAAATCTCAGGGTCCATTCCCAAGGTCTATGTATTGACAATTCCTCCAGAGGCATGGGGGAAATTTCAATGGCAGACATCGCCCTAGAGGCATAGGAGGTCTGCAAAATCAGGGCTGTAAGGATTCTTTCTCGGACAAGCCTTTTCAGTGCTCTTGAAGAGCTGTCTGACTGTCCAACTCTGGAGGCAGTCTGGGATTGATTGTCCTTGCACCCAGACGTCTGGGCAAATATAACACAAGATACTTGGGTGCTAAGCATAATATCCAGAGGTTATTACATACCATTTTCTTGTCTTCCTCCTCCCAAAAGCAAGAAACTTCCCGACGTTACATGAAGTCCAGAGCAAGACAGCAGCACAAGAGATTCTGAAGCTGCTAGATGAGTCATCCAAAAGGTCCCTTCAGACCAGATAGGATTCAGAACTTATTCACACTTCTTTTTAGTGCTAAAGAAAACAGGGGACCTGAGACCTGTTCTTGATCTAAGCAATTTATATCAGTTTGTAAAGAAAGCAAAGTTCTGAATTGTCATGATCCAGTCTATTCTGACTTTTCTTCACAAGAATATTTGGATGTGCTCTGTAGATCTTCAGGATGCGTACTCTCACATCAAAATAAACAGGCAACCTAGAAGACATGTTCTCTTTTGGCTGTGAGCCAGTCATTACCAGTTCAGAGCCCTGCCCTTTGAACTCATTACATCCCCCTGGGTGTTTACCAAGTGCATGGCAATGGTGGCAGCCCACTTGAGACTCACAGGATTCCAGGTGTTTCCATAACTAGATGATTGGCTCCTTACTGCCCTCTCCAAGCATCTACGTTTAAACACCAGGGACTATTTGCTCCAGATTTTCAACTCTTTGAGCATAACTATGAATCATGCAAAGTTAAATATAAACTTAGTACACAATCTGGATTTCATTGGTGCTCATCTAGACACAACAAATAGCTTCCTTACTTCAGCACCATATCTCTGCGATAAAGACTCAAGTTCATTTTCGTCTTATTTATTCAACTCTTCCGGCAAGGTCAGTTCTGCAAGCACTAGGTTCCATGGCAGTGGCCATTGTATTACTTCCTTTGGCATGCTTTTTTATGTGGGTTCTGCAGTGGTCACTAGCTGTGCAATGGTCCATTATGTACCAACCCCTAGCCTATCCAGTCAAGCTCAGCCATATTTGCAGATGACACATCAGTTGGTGGGTGCAATCTGATGATCAACATCTAGGCAGACTTTGTCATTCACCCCTATGGCCACAATGACTATGAACTCTTCTCATTTGGGGTGTGGGGCATTTCTTGGGAAGAACGGTGCAAGGAACGTGGTCTCCCCAAGAAATCAATGTACTGGAGATGAGAGCAATCCTATTAGATTTGCAGGCCTTTCAAGATGCTCTTCCCTTCAGAACAATTGCATTTCAGACTGGCAACATGTCTAGTCTAGTATATCAACAAACAAGGAGGAACCCTATTTACCCCCTTTGCAGGAAGGTAATGAGAATGTGGGAGTGGATGACCTCTTCAGACTGTTTTCTGATTGTTATGCACATTCCAGGGGAAACCAGCATGTTGGCGGACAAGCTCAGTAGATGCATTCTAATGCTCAGCGAGTGGTCTCTCAATCAGTTTGTGGCAGAGATGATCTACTGACATTGAGGAAGGGCTTGCTGAGACCCGTTTGTCACTCTCCTCAACAAGTGCAACAAGTACTTCTTTCTGATCCCCCCTCAGGAAGAATCACAGAGAGATGACCTGATTCACGCTTGGTCCCTGGGTCTCCTTTATGCTTACCTCCTTCTTCCCCTAATTACCAAATTCTTACAGAAAGCAAGCAAGAATTCAGTGATCCTCATTACTCCTTTCTGAACTCAGCAGGTACTGAACTCAGCAGGTATGATTCCCCCTTCCTGTGGTCTCATGTTAGTTATCTTCCATGGATACTGGAGCCCACTCTGGATCTCCTGTCACACCCATTGAGAATTAAATATCCCAACATTCAAGCCCTAAGATTAACTGCATTGTAGCTTGTACTGTGTCAACAGTGATAAAAACACTCTTTATTCGAAGAAAAACAATGAAAATGTTAAAAATACACAAAATTCCCAGC
Source organism: Protopterus annectens (assembly GCF_019279795.1). Classification (NCBI taxonomy): domain Eukaryota; kingdom Metazoa; phylum Chordata; order Ceratodontiformes; family Protopteridae; genus Protopterus; species Protopterus annectens. The sequence continues at coordinate 509,417,846 of NC_056727.1, read as the reverse complement.
TGAGATAAGTACTTTTGGCTTCTTGAGCCTTCTTCAGATCATAAATAACAAGTGCTGGGTAAAACAATATATACTGTGTTGCAGCCAATCCAGTGACTTAAAAGTATTTTTATCCTATTAGCAGTGCACCTCTCAACTCTTAGTCCTTGGTCAAAAAAAAAACTCTGCACAAGATCTAGCTTCCAATCAAAATCCTTTGCTGCTGCTGCAGTGTCCTCAATCAGGTACAAATACACTCTGTTCTTTGCATCTCTGCACACAGAGAAGGATAACACCCTGTAGTGTATAAGTACCAATCAAATTCTGTAAAAATTGTTTCCTTCCAATCACTGATGCAGCCTATTACTATTACCAAACTCGCAGCCAATCTTGTAAACACTGCTATTTCTTCATGTTCACAAGAACTTTTCCATTACTAACCTGCTGTAAAAAGTGGACAGTGTTAACCTAATTAAGTGGTTTTACCACTTTTTTAACTTAATTTTAAAATTTTTATTTTTAGTACTCCTCATCTATGCTGTTCATTAGCAAAAGCTTCCTAGTGAACAGAAAAAAAGCCCAAATTAAGCAAAGTTTCAAATGAGGAACAAATACCTTACAAAAGGGTCCTCATCCTGGTTCTCTGCATATAATTTTTTAGTTCAACAGAAAACATTCAAGATAGTGGCAGAAAAGGATACACTTATGGTAACTCCTATTGTGCCCCCAAGTTTGCACTATGCTCCAATAAAGGAGGTACGACCATTGCAAGACTGTCCTTATGGTAATTGTAAGTCTATCTTGTCTTAACAGAATACAACTATATCTTTTATTATTGATTTTTATTGTTTATTGTTACCAAGCACCATCCTCTAGTCACAGCCGGAGGATGTACTACTAGAAACACCACCCATCGGACAATATAAGTCCCAGATATATCCTGTTGATGAGAGGCTACTAATTAGTTCCACCTCTCGGAATACGAGGGCAGAATCCCTTAGTGAACAGGAAGAAGGGGAGCAAGGGGGGGATATATAGATATATACATGTGTGTATATATATATATATATATATATATATATATATATATATGTATGTATATATATATATATATATATATATATATATACACATATATATATATATACAGTGCAATGGAAAAGTATTTGCCCCCTTCCTGATTTCTTATTTTTTTGCATGTTTGTCACACTTAAATGTTTCAGATCATCAAACAAATATAAATCTTAGACAAAGATAACCCAAGTAAACACAAAATGCAGTTTTTAAGTGATAAATTTTATTTAAGGGAAAAAAACTATCCAAACCTACATGGCCCTATGTGAAAAAGTAATTGCCCCTAAACCTAATAACTGGTTGTGCTACCCTTAGCAGCAGCAACTGCAATCAAGTGTTTGCAATAACTGGCAATGAGTCTTTCACATCGCTGTTGAGGAATTTTGGCCCACTCTTTGCAGAATTCTTTTAATTCATCCATATTGGTGGGTTTCCGAGCATGAACCCCCTTTTTAAGGTCATGCCACAGCATCTCAATTGGATTCAAGTCCGGACTTTGACTAGGCCACTCCAAAACCTTTATTTTGTTTTTTTTAAGCCATTCAGAGGTGGACTTGCTGGTGTGTTTTGGATCATTGTCCTGCTGCAGAACCTAAATGCGCTTCAGGTTGAGGTCACGAACTGATGGCCGGACATTCTCCTTCAAGATTTTTTGGTAGAGAGCAGAATTCATGATTCCATCAATCACAGCAAGTCGTCCAGGTCCAGAAGCAGCAAAGCAGCCCCAGACCATCACACTACCACCACCACGTTTGACTGTTGGCATGATGTTGTTTTTCTGAAATGCTGTGTTACTTTTACGCCAGATGTAACGGGACGCACACCTCCTAAAAAGTTTGACTTTTGTTTAGTCAGTCCACAGAATATTTTCCCAAAAGTCTTGGGGATCATCAAGATGTTGTTTTGCAAATGTGAGACAAGCCTTTATGTTCTTTTTGGTCAGCAGTGGTTTTCACCTTGGAACTCTGCCATGCATGCCATTTTTGCCCAGTCTCTTTCTTATGGTTGAGTCATGAACACTGACCTTAACTGAGGCAAGTGAAGCTTGCAGTTCTCTAGATGTTGTTCTAGGTTCTTTTGTGACCTCTTGGATGAGTCGTCGCTGCACTCTTGGGGTAATTTTTGTAGGCCGGCCACTCCTGGGAAGGTTCACCACTGTTCCATGCTTTCTCCATTTGTAGATAATGGCTGTCACCGTGGTTTGCTGGTGTCCCAAACCTTTAGAAATGGCTTTGTAACCTTTTCCAGACTGATAGATGTCAGTTACTTTGTTTCTCATCTGTTCCGGAATTTATTTAGATTGTGGAATGATGTATTCCTTTTTGGGATATTTTGGCCTACTTCACTTTGACAGGTTGTATTTAAGTGATTTCTTGATTCAACGGGTCTGACAGTAATCAGGCCTGAGTGTGGCTAGTGAAATTGAACTCTGCTTTCCCAAAAATGTGATTAACCACAGATACTTCATGAGGTAACAAGGGGAGCAATTACTTTTTCACATAGGACCATGTAGGTTTGGATAGTTTTTTCCCTTAATAAATAAGATCATCACTTAAAAACTGCATTTTGTGTTACTTGGGTTATCTTTGTCTAATATTTAAATTTGTTTAATGATCTGAAACAAGTGTGACAAACATGCAAAGAAGTAAGGAATCAGGAAGGAGCAAATACTTTTTCATTGCACTGTATGCATGTGTATAGGTTTACCATTGAAATTTCGCTGTGTAATTGCACGGCTGTGAAGTATTCGAACTACAGATGTTCGAGTACTTCATATGTGTGCAGGTTGCATGAGCGAATGTTATATTTGTGAATGGACTGTGCATTCGCAAATATAACGTTCGATTATGTACAGGGATCGTGGTACAGTGCGGTTAGGGAAATAGATCCCTTTCCTAACTGTAGTACTATCTCTGAGTTGGAATATTAAGTTAGGGGGTGCGTGGAGGGTGCAGGGGGGCTTGCCCCCCTGCATAAATGGGATGTAAGGTGTAGGAATTAGGGAGTTACGGCAAAGGTGGCATTGTTAATGCTGTAAAATGTCGTTGTCGACATTTTTGGCATTAACAGCTGTTTTTCGACATTATGGCTGTTAGGCTATTTGTACTTTCAGCGAAACAATTCGCTGATTAGTACCGTTTTTTTTTTTTAATTTTCGATATTTCAATAGTAAATTGTGTGTGTGTGTGTGTGTGTGTGTGTGTGTGTGTGTGTGTGTGTGTGTGTGTGTGTGTGTGTGTGTATATTTATTTGTATTTTCAGGCTTGGACAGTCCAAACAGTACAATCTCAATGCAAATGCAGGCCCATCGACCACCAAGTCTAAATATTATGATCCCATTGAAACTAGTTTTAAAGAATAAACACTTAACTGTTAATTGAACTGATATCATTCTTTTAAGCGAAGTTGTAATAAGCATATAAGAACTTGGTTTGACATGTGAGTTGGGGGGACCTATGCTCCCCTCTGATTAAGTAGAGTTTTATATTCAGGAGGGCATAGAGATGGGAAGCGGTTTTAGTAGCAATCCAATATTAGTTTATATTGGTTTATTTTTATCCCCACGTAGTTTTGATATTGTATTGTTTGGACTGTCCAAGCCAGAAAATATAAATAAATTGTGTGTGTGTGTGTGTGTGTGTGTGTGTGTGTGTGTGTGTGTGTGTGTGTGTGTGTGTGTGTGTGTGTGTGTATGTATGGATATATGTGTGTGTGTATATATATATATATCTCCAGTCCCCCCCCCCTTTGCTCCCCTTCTTCCTGTTCACTAAGGGATTCTGCCCTCGTATTCTGAGGGGTGGAACTAATTAGTAGTCTCTCATCAACAGGATATATTTGGGACTTATATTGCCCGATGGGTGGTGTTTCTCCAGCTGTGACTAGAGGATGCCGCTTGGCAACAATAAAAATAAATAATAAAAGATATAGTTGTATCCTTCTATGGCAAGATAAACTCACAGTTACCATAAGTACAGTCCTTGCAATGGCCGTAACTCCTTATTGGAGCATAGTGTACACTTGGGGGCACAATAGCAGTTACCCTCCGTTTATCCTTTTCTGCCAGTTACTTGAATGTTTTGTGTTGAAGTAAAAAAAAATATATGCAGAGAACCAGGATGAGAACCCTATTGTAAGGTGTTTGTTCCTTGTTTGAAACTTTGCTTAAGTTGGGCTTTTTTTTTCTGTTCACTAGGAAGCTTTTGCTGATAAACAGCATATATGAGCGGGAATAATAAAAATAAAAATATTAAAATTAAGTTGAAGTGGTAAAACCACTTCATTAAGTTAAAATTGTCCACGTTTTACAGCAGGTTAGTAATGGAAAAGTTCTTGTGAACAATGAAGAAATAGCAGTGTTTACAAAATTGGGTGTGAGTTTGCTAATAGCACTCTAATAGGCTGCACCAGTGACTAGAAGGAAACAATATTTAAAGAATTTGATTGGTACTTGTCCACTACAGGGTGATGTTCATCGTGTTACACTGCTGCAGTCATTACACTTGGGTTATCCTGCCATCAGGCGCTTCCCCAGTCGGCCTGAGTTTCAAAGTCTTGGTCCGGCGTCGGTTGCTGTTGCCTCCTCCCTGACGTGAGTGCGACAGGGGTATATAAGATGCAGCAGATGCCACTTTCTTCAGTCTTTCTTGCCGCGCAGTGCCCGAAGCAAAAGCAGTTCGCAAGTGCCGGTCAGCCGTCTCCTGAGATTTTCATTCCGAATCCAGAACCGAAGTCTTCTACAAAGCTAAGTACCTCATTGGGGAAACTTTTTCTTGTCTCAGACCGATGTCAGTAAAAGTTAATAACTGTATTTCTTGTGGGAAGCAAATACCTCATAAGGATTTCCATTCCTATTGTATCCCATGCCTAGGCCCTGACCACGACGTCACTGGTTGTCGGTTTTGTGCTAGGTTTAACAAGCGCACTATTAAACGTCGGTTTGATTTTGCCCGACATTATTTTGGTAGAAAATTCAAGTATATCATGCCGTCGGAACTTCCAACGACCGGAATACACAAAAACCGCAAAGACAAGGATAGGCATCCGAGGCCCAAAACTGACGACAAAGCCTCTTCTAGGCCAGTCGCCGGTTCTCCGGTTTTCAGCGAGGCGCCTTCGCAGCCCCTGACGACCGCTTCTGTAGAACCACAAGCCGCCTCTGACTCCCACGTGGAGATGGCTGGGCCTTCAGGCGCACAAGTTCTTCAGCCTACCGAGACTAACCTTTCAGAGGGATCCGGAGTAGCTGAGCAACCCAGAGCTACAGAGGGTGTCTTCAGACCTACTCAGTTAAGCATTAAACCCTCAGCTAAGTCTAAGCCTCCTTTAAAGTCAAAGAAAGCATTCTCCAGGGCAGGCCTCCATGCCTAAGAAACAAATGCTCAAAATACTCTGATCAGGGGGTCCCATCCCCCTCCTGATAAAAGGCCTAGGCAGGATGCAGACTATGACTCATCCGACCAGGTGTCCATCTCTTCTGATTCATCCTCAGACCTAGGATACTCTTTACCCCCTTATGAGGATTCTGATGCTGAGGAATCAATTCCATCAGCCTCACCGCCTGAGGACTACTCATTTGGGGAAACCCTACATACCATGAGGGAGCATTTCCACTGGGAAGGCCAGGATTACTCAGAATCCAAGAAAAGGCTCAGAGACTTCCTTTTATTACCTCAACACAGACCCCTTGCTATTCCGCCATTGTTAGATATTGTGGATGATGTGTATACTGAATCCAGCTTAAATCCAGATTCCTTACCTCCAGCCCCCTGTTAAACCTGACAGATACTACAGAGTCCCTGACTCACATAAATTTCTGTATAAAAGCCCTGTAGCTGACCCTGAAACTATTTCTCAGGGACCCAAAGGAGTTAAGACGTCATCAGCCAAGAATCCAGTTCCCTCTGACAGAGATTCCAGAGCATTAGACAGATGGGGAAAGAAAGTATATACGTCTGCAACTTTAGCAATGAGAGCCTTAAATTGCCAGTTTCACATGCTAAAATATCAACAATTTTTACTGTCTCAGTTAAAACAAAAAATGCTTCCAGAATCAGGTCCTCTTAATTTTAAAGAAATGCAGGATTTATTGCATGCAGCTGAACAAGTGGGAAAGCATACTTTGCAATGTGGTTTTGATTCTCTAGAGGCCTCCTGCAGAGCAGCAGTTACAGGCTCTGTCATTAGAAGACATGCTTGGTTAAAAGAACATACGTTACCAGATCATGTTAAAGCAAAATTATTGGACGCACCTTTGCAGTAGGATGTGTTATTTGGAGTTAAGGCAGAAGAGGTATTAAAGAAAATGGAGGATAAGGCAAAATCTATGCAAACGATGAAGGATTTCTTACAAGTTCAGCCTCCTAGATTTAGCAGAAACTGTCCAACTAAGAATTGGTCCTTTCCAATTACAGACAGACCTCAAAGGGGAAGATACAGACGTCCAAGAGGCAAAGGTCAAACACAAGGTCCTTACAGGCCTCGACAATGGGTTGCATCAGGCCAGAAAGAAGGGGAAGACAGGCCCCAACCATATAAAAAGCAGCTCCAATGACTTCCCACTACAGCTGCCAAACAAATCATTCTTGGCAGCCCCCTTGGGAGGAAAATCGGCACTCTTCTACCACATTTGGCAAATGATCACCAAAGACAAATGGGTTCTCAACATTGTATTTCAAGGTTACAGGTTCCACTTTCACACTCTGCCAAATCTGCCACCAAATCAATGGGCAGAGGCTCAAAAACAAATTACAGCACTCATGGATATGAGAGCTATTCAGAAGGTACCATCACAGGAGCAAGGACAAGGATTTTACTCAAGACTCTTTCTGGTACCCAGAAAGGACAAAGCCTGGAGGCCCATTCTAGATCCTTCATCTCTAAACACTTACCTGGATGTTCCGAAATTCAAAATGTTAACATTACAGCAGCTTCTTCCCATGCTGGGCAAGAAAGCTTGGCTCGTGACTTTGGACCTCAAAGAGGCATACCTGCATGTCCCTATCAGACAAAACTGCAGAAGATACCTCAGATTCATAGCTGGTTCAATGCACTACCAATTCTCTGCACTGCCCTTTGGCTTATCTACTGCGCCCAGGGTCTTCTCAAAGTGCCTGGCACCAGTAATTGCATTTTGCAAACAGAAAGGAATTCAGATTTATCCGTACCTGGACGACTGCCTGATTCAAGCAGAGAGCAAGGACATTCTTCTAAAGCATCTGGCGTTTGTAAAAAAGTTATTAAGTTGCCTGGGGTACACAGTAAACGAAAAGAAATCAAAACTAGTGCCTCACAAGAGATTATATTCCTGGATGCCGGCTTGAACACAATGGCCCAGATGGCTTATCTCATGCCAGACAAACAAGGACAACTGACTCAATACTTTCAATTGATGGCAAAAAAGACCCAACTCCCTGCAAGAAAAATTCTGCAGGCCTTGGGTTATATGGCATCTTGCATACTACTAATTCCATATGCCAGACTGCATATGAGGAAACTACAGTGTTACCTAAAGAATGTATGGTCTCAACACTGTCAAAGTTTGGAAACAGTTATACCACTAATCCCTTGCCTTCAACAGGAGTTTCAATGGTGGGCTAAAGCTTGTCACCTCAACAAGGGACAGCCTTTTACACAACCCACAGCCAGGCACACACTGACAACAGATGCATCGGGTTACGCCTGGGGAGCACACATGGCAAGCAAATGTATTCAGGGCATGTGGCTCGCAGAACAAAGGCATCTTCACATCAATCAAAAAGAGATGCTAGCTGTACAAAATGTGCTTATAGCTTTCAAGGACCTGCTGCATCCAGGACAACTACTACTAAAGACAGACAACACCACAGTTATGTGGTACATAAGCAAGGGGGCACTCACTCCTACCCCCTATGCAGACAAGCTACGACCTTGTGGAACACAGCTATAAACCTTCAAGTTCATCTGCAAGCACAATTCCTGCCAGGAGAGAAAAACACACTGGCAGATGACTTAAGCAGAAACATCATGGATCCCCACGAGTGGGAGTTGAATCCACAAATATTCAGAATGATAGCACAGAAATGGTGGAGCCCGGACATAGATCTGTTTGCATCCCCAATAAACTGCCAGCTACAAAAATTCTGCACAAGGAGTTACCATCCCCAAGCATGGAAAGTGGATGCCCTCTCATTCAGCTGGGAGAACCTACAAGTATACGCTTTCCCACCACTACCTCTCCTGCCAAAGGTACTCATAAAAGCCAGGCAGGAAGAGCCAATGATGATCCTGATTGCACCAGACTGGCCACGCCAGCACTGGTACCCAATCTTAAGGAGCTTAGCACAAGAACCACCCTGGATTTTGCCTCAAATCCCACATCTGCTGACTCAGCACAACAAACAAATACTACACAGCCAGCTAAAGACCTTAAACCTAGCTGCATGGAAGATTCCTTAGTCAAGCAAGCAATGCCTCTCTCCAAAGCTGTTATGGATGTCATTTTGGAGGCCAGAAGGCCTAGTACCAGGAAAGCCTATTCAGATAAATGGGAGAGATTCTGTGCCTTGGAACTAAGCTCACAGCCTTGACCCTGTTGTCCCAAACATTCCTCAGATACTACAATACTTAACTGAGATGCTGGACAAAGGACTCTCCTTCTCATCCATCAAGATCCACGCCTCTGCCATCTCTGCTCATTACAACGTGGATCCACCAATTTTCTCTAATCCTCTGTTAAAACAGTACCACAGAGGGGCTAAAAACATAAGACTGCCCTGTAGAGCACCTACTCCAACTTGGGACCTCAACTTTGTTTTGGAGAAGCTAACTTTACCTCCTTTTGAGCCAGCCAACACAGCAGAATTAAAATATATCTCTTGGAAAACTGCTCTGCTCCTGGCAATAACATCAGCACAAAGAGTTTCAGAATTACAGGCACTAATGGCAGTGGAACCTTTCCTCATTTTCCACCAGGACAGGGTGTCTTTAAGAACCAACCCTACTTTTATGCCAAAGGTGGTATCCATTGTGGCTCTAAACCAAACTATTCACCTGCCAACTTTTTATCCTAAACCACAGAATAAAGGGGAGAGACTACTGCACTCTTTGGACATTCACAGGCAGTTACGCTTCTACTTGGAAAAAAAACAAAGCTTTCAGAAAATCTGAGCAATTATTGGTAGCATATGCCGCAGGAGCACAGGGAAAAGCCATTTCAAAACAGACTATTTCAAAATGGATAGGACATTGTATACGTTTCTGCTACACATACCATGGAAACCTGTACCTAGCAGCATTAGATCTCACTCCACCAGGGCAACAGCCACTTCAACTGCCTACCTCAGGGCAGTACCTACCAAGGATATTTTTGAAGCAGCAACTTGGAGTTCTGTACATACCTTCTTCAAGCATTACCATCTGCCTCTATACTCTAAATCCAGAGCTGGCTTCACCACTGCAGTGCTGCAGGGCCTTATAGCCACCCCTAATGCCTTATAGAACCAGCCACCCTTCCTCAGCTTTGGGATTCTACCCAAATGTAATGACTGCAGCAGTGTAACACGATGAACATAGTACAGTTTTGTACCTACCATAAATGTAGATGTTCAAGTGTATACACTGCTACAGTCCAGGTTACCCTCCCTCCTTCCCCGCTTACTGGCTGGTACGTACCTATGTCTTCTACCCTTACTACCTATGGGGAGTATTTGCTGGTAGCTGTAAGTTGTTTTTTTGCTTTTCTTATTTATGTTTTATTAGCAATTGGAATTGCCTACCTATTTAGAGGCACCTGACATCTGGGGCAAGAAAAACTGAAGAAAATGGTGTTGGCTGCATCTTATATACCCCTGTCGCACTGATGTCAGGGAGGAGGCGACAGCAACCGATGCCAGATCAAGACTTTGTGGCACTCAGGCCGACTGGGGAAACGCCTGACGGCAGGATAACCCAAGTGTAATGACTACAGCAGTGTATGCACTCGAACATCTGCATTTATGGTAGGTGCAAAACTGTACTTTATCCTTTTCTGAGTGCAGAGATGCAAATAACAGAGAGTGTTGTTACGTGATAGAGGACACTGCAGCAAAGGATTTTGATTGGAAGCTAGATCTTGTGCAGAGTTTTTTCTGACCAAGGAGTAAGACTTAACAGGTGCACTGCTGATAGGATAAAACATACTTTTAAGCCACTGGATTGACTGCAATACAGTATGTATGGTTTTACCCAGAACTTATTTATAATCTGGAGAAGGCTCAAAAAGCTAAAGGTGCTTATCTCAGCTGGGAATTGTGTGTTTTTAACATTGTTGTTGTTTTTCTTCGAGTAAAGAGTGTTTTTATCGCTGTTGACACAGTACAAGCTCGTGGTGGTGTACCTTGAAGACTTTCCTCCTTTGCTGTATCACTTTGGGACACTTTGGCAGTTGATTTTGTTATAGGATTAACTGCATGATTTTTCCACTTCCAGTAATAGACAGCCCAGGCTTTCTTCTCCTGTATACAGTATTATTTTGACTTCTCAAAAAGGTTTACAGAAGCAAATGGAAAAGATCCTCCTTTGGGCTTTGAGTAAAGACATTGACCTTTTTTTCTGACCCAGTTGCTATGATTCTACAATTCTTGACAATGCTGTTTGAGGAAGGCACTAGTTTTTCTACTAATAAACTTCAACTAGAAGTGATCTCCAGTTTTCATGCCAGCAACAGACGTGTTTCTCTGACATCCTCTAAATTATGCAAAGCCTTCATGAAAGGACTTTTTCTTTTAATACCTCCAGTTAATGATCCCTCTCCACCTTGGGAACCAACAGTTGTGCTGCACGAACCAACTCAAAAGCCCTTTGAGCCTTCATCTAATTCTGATCTGAAGTTTCTGTCATCGAAAACAGTTGTCTTGGTAGCTATCATTTCTGCAAAGTGAATATCTGAACTCCAGGCTTCCTCTTCCAAATCTCCATACATAATTTTTCATAAGGACAGGGTCTGTTTATGGACTAACGCTTCTATGTGTTGTCAGTTTTAATTCTGTCCTCAGCTGTTGGGTTCAGATCCGATCCTGTTATCCAGCTCACCCGTTACTTTAGCTTATGGTCACAAAAAAGCTCTCAAGCTTCTCCCTTACCCATAATGCACCAACCCCTAACATGCCCCTGATCGCATTTGCTGCTTTTTGCGAAAAGATGTGGTCAGCCTGAGCTCTCGAGTCTTCTAACGATAAGTGTTTTTCTTTTCAGTTTTTCTCTTTTAAACTTCGTTACTGTATTGCTCCCTTACCTTTTTACACTTAGTGTAGTACTTTACTGTCATCCTTGGTAACTCTTATTTATTTTTCTTCTATTTGTTACATGTTAGTGTAGTCTTTGATACCATTGCTGGTATTCTTTTTTTGCCTTTATTCGTCTTAAAATTTAAAAAAGTCTTTCCTTTCTCTTGTTGCCAGCATGTTTGCTAAAGGTTTTTAAAAATGCCAAAATTATGGGCAAGAATTGCCCCTTTCTGATTCCCGTGCTTTGTGTTTACTTCTTGGACCCTGATCCTATTGTTTTGATATGCAAAAACGTCAATCCTATAGCTGTCGCAGATAGAGAGAATAAATTGATATTAAAAGGATTGCTTCCTTCATCCTTTGTTGAAACCATTTGGAGCTCTGTACCCCAAGAGTAAATCTAAGGAGTCTTTAACAATGCCTCCGAGACTTTCTGCCAAAGCCAGTTCTGATCCACTCTCCTTCAGATCCATCCAAAAAATCTAGGGATCCAAGCTTTTGGAATCCAAAGATCCTACCTGGGACAAGGTACTCACCGTCAATGGACCTGGTACCTTCCCGGGTTCCCTCTCCTTGTTTGGAGAGACATTGTTTCAGGTGACCTTCCGTGGCTTCATGTCGTTCTTTCAGGAGTTTGACCAAAGAAGACGTGGACAGAGTGATGTGATTTTTCTTGGTGCAAGTACAGATGGGTGTTCTTCCAGCTCTTACCCCCTCGTGTCAGGAAGCCCGTCCATCTACCACACCACCTTTAGCTGCTCCTCTGGTCTGACCAGCTGTTTGAGTCCCTGGATCTGAACCTTTAAGGTCCATCTGGTTCATATCCAAAGATACTTTTATCTCTGGATCAGAAGCTGTCTCAGAGTGTTGACTCTCGTAGCTGAAGCAGACTTGTCGGATCCGAGGCGTTGGGAGTCTACTTCGAAGTTTTTGGAGCTGTCACTTCCCCTAGGAGCTTCGGCATTTGACAGCTTAGCTCTGACTTCTGCCTAGGGAAGATTGCTCTTGGAGCAGAGGAAAGCAACAGTCCAGAAGCCTGCTTTCTCAGGTCTGCTGTCTTCCTTCTCCCTGGAGCAATCTGCCTTCGAGTTAGTGAAGAGAATGTTCTCTGCTCTGGCAAAGACAGACTTATCCACTCCCCTCTGATCTCCCATCTGGTTCCCAGATGTCTCTCCACTTAGAGCCGCATCATTCTATGCCACAGGGACAGCCTGCTCAAAGTCCCCAGACCACCCAGCAGGGTTTTACGATCTCATTCAATACTTCACTGGAACATCCCTCCGAGGAACATCCCACCGAGGAAGTCTTCGAAAGAGGAAGTGCAAGAGGAGGCACTTGGACTCCCTGCAAGAGTCAGCCACTGAGGATATTGATTTTGATGAAGGGTCCCCATGATCACTTCCAGAAAATGTCTCATTTGGAGACATTCTTGAGATCTTTAAACTGAGAGGTGGTTGGTCCTCCAGCAACCCTTCACCAGAGGAATTGGTATTTCTGGAAGCCTTTGGAGCTGGCCCATTTACCTCCTGGGTTAGTTCACCTGCCAGTGAGCCAATTGATTTGGCCTCTAGGCAGGCGTAGAAGGAACCTGATTCAATTGAGCCAATCCCTAACAGGCCAGATTGGATTCTGGCTCCATCTGTTGGGAAGGAAGTCTGGAGTAAGGGTGTTCCTGTGGATGCTATGGTCATGATGGTGGCCACCAAGAAGGAACAACAGGGAGTCTAGGGCGATGGACAGATTTGAGAAGTGTGTATATGCTTCAGCAACCTTTGCCCTTAGGTTACTGAACTGTTTGGCACACTTTACCAGACTGCAAAAGGACTTGATCAAGGAGCTTTCAAAATTCCTTTTGGGGAACCACTGCTGCTGAGACTCAAGTCATCTTTGGCCTCTTAGTTGGCTACCCTTAAAACTATTTCAATTTCGTGCATGAGGCTTACCTCGCATGCAGCTGAAGGTGCTTCAAGGACAGCAAGTTCAGGCATTTCCTTTAGGTTGCATGCTTGGATGCCCTTATGACTTTGTGGAGCCTTTCAAGTCCTCAGTCATCAATGCATCCTTTGAAGGCAGTTCTTTTTTTGGCCAAAAATTGAAGGACACATACTCTAGGTCTGAAAAAGATGGGAAAACTCTCTCTGCAGTGGGCGTATGTTTTTCGACCTGTCAAAGATACTTTTCTAGGAATCAATGGGGAGGACGAAAAATGTGGTTCAGGAAGTCAAAGGATCAGTTCAAGGATACATGTGGAGATAAGTTTCCCCAGGGCCAGAGGGGTGAACTCAATTGGGCGACGATGCCCATTGGGCATAGGGAGCCTGCAGAACCAAGGGTCCAGAGATTTTCTCAGATAAACCCTCTCAGTTCTCCTGAAAAGAGGCCTGAAGTTATATATTTCCCTTTTTCCTTCCATGTCCATCTGTGAACAAATTTCCTGAAGTTCCACCCAGTCAGAGGAAAATGGCAGCATTAGAAATACAAAAGTTGCTAGAAAGAGTCCTCCAAGAGGTCCCACCAGACCAGACAGAGTCAAGAACTTGTTCAAGATTCTTTTTAGTGCCAATTAAAACAGGGGACTGGAGACCAGTTTTGGATCTCAGTGACTTAAGTCAGTTCAGCACACACAGTTTCGGATGATCGTGGTTCAGTCCATTCTGCACTTTTTGTGCAAGGACGACTAGATGTGTTCAGTTGACCTTCAGATGCGTACTGTCACTTAAAAATAAACACACAGTCCAGAAGGTATTTATGCTTCGGGCTGGGAACCAGTCATGATCAGTTCAGAGAACTGCCCCTTGGCCTCACCACAGCCCCCAGGGTGTTAACCAAGTGCATGGCAGTGGTAGCAGCTCGCTTGAGGCTGCAGTGATTCTGAATGTTTTCATACTTAGATTACTGGCTCATTACCACCCTGATCAGGCATCTACAATAAGAGTAAGAGATTACATACTCCAGACTTGTTCTTGTCTGGGGATATCCATAAATTACAACAAATCTCAGTTACAGCAAACTCAAACATTGGAATTTATAGGGGCGATGTTCAACACTGTATCAGTGACGTCTCTTCCTCTAGCAAGAGTGCAGGCTGTCAGATTTCAGGTCAGGAAAAGTTCACAGTGCCAAAATTTCAGTCAGGCTGATTCTTCTAGCCTTGGGGTCAGTGTCAGCTGCCATAATTTTAATGTTAAGTTTTCTTTCTCGCCTTCGGTCTTGCTGTTTGGGTTCGGAGCCGATCCTCTGCTCTGACTTGGCCATCTCCATTAGCTCGAGAGCTGTTTACTGGCTCGAGTCTACCCCTTATCCCATGATGCCTAGCAAAAGCTACCTAGATCTCATTTACCGCTTCAGCTATGAGGTGTGTCGTTTCTGTCTCAGGCTTGTATACTTTTGTATATTTATATAATTATATTTGTTTAAACTTCTTAAATCTAGTATACTTCCCCTTATAGTTTTATTCTCTGTGGGTGGTGTTTGTGGAAGTCGCTTCTTTCTGCAGTCCCTTTTTTTCTCAAGAACTCATTTAAATTAGAGAGCCCCCCCCCTTAGGACAGCCGTTTAACTTAGAGCCTCTCCTTCCCTTCCTTTTTTGTTACTGTAACAAAAAAAAAAATCTGTTGTGTTCATTTAGAAGTGTAGAGATTTTTTGTCTGTCTGTATTGTGGTACTTGGATTGTGTGTAGTGGTTGAGTTATGTCCAAGGATACAAAAGTTTCTGGCTTCAGAAAGTGTGACTCATGCGGTCAGAAAATGTCTCTGACAGATGGGCACACTAGTTGCTTTTATTGTTTGGGCGCTGTTCACCTGCAGGACTCTTGTTCTATTTTCCACGCCTTTAGTCCAAGGGTCCTGCAGGAGCGCAAAAACAAATTAATCATTTGCGGTTTATTGAAGCCTCAGGATTCACTGGCAAAGAGTTCTCAGCCAGTGAAATCCCCTAAATCTGTCAAACCGTCGGGTCCACCTTCGGAGCCGACTCCTGTACTGGAACAACTGAGTATGTCGGTTCCGGCTGGCACCAACCAGATAACTCCTCTGTCGGCTCCATCAGATGTTTAGGAGCCGTCACGGGGTCGTAAGAGACTGAGGTCCCCTTCTTTAGAGTCCATTCACTCGGCCCTCAGTCACCATTATTACAAAGTGAACGTAGCCACCATTCTTCACACTCCTCTCGATCCTCTAGACTTTCGGATCATGATGTGGAGAGAGTAGTAAGTAGGTTGCTTAAGTCACAGGCACTAGCTAAATTACTATCCAGCCCACCTCAACAGGTATGGGCTCCAACCGCCTCTATTTCCATTCCTCCTCCAACTCCATTGAGTTCGGAGCCGGATTTCGTTGGTGTGCGGGTAGTGGAACCATCGGCTCCGATCACCATCTCTCCTTCGGCTCCGATTACCTCGATTGTTTCTTCTATCGAGGAATCTGGATGCCAGGGCTCTCTTGTCTGTTCCAAGGGGGGGGGGGGAGTGGCATCGGACCCTTGTCCGACCCCGTTCTCCCCCTCGGAGCTTCGGCGCAGGTGAGCTTGGCTCCTACATCGGCCTTGGAGCCGTCGCCTTCTGTGCGGAGAAAGATTCCTATTTCTTCTGAACCTGAGCTTTCTCTGCCTCGAGGTCGGGACGCCTTCGAGGTCATGTGGAGTGTGCTGTCCCCTGAAACAGCTCCACTACCAGCTCCATCGGCTCCATCCCCCATAGTGTTTGTGCCAACCTATGCTCCTCCTCCAGACCACAAGCGTAGGGAACCGATGTCCCAGGACACCCTATTGGGTGTTCCTCTTCTTCCGAGGCCTCCCCTGGTCACTCAGAGGAGCCCCCTCAGAAGAAGTGCAAGAGGAAGCACTCTTACTCCCCTGAGTCTGTCACTTCAGATGCAGACTTAGATGAATTGGAAGGGTCCCTGATGTCCCCCTCTGAAGATGTTTCCTTTTCAGACATCCTGGAATTGCTTAGACAGAGGGGGAGCTGGACTTCCCTAGCACCTACCGAGGATGAGTCTGTACTCCTGCATGCATTCGGTTCCCGACCTTCCACCTCCTGGGTTTCTCCGCCTTTCGACCCACTCATGTCTGTGGTGGCTCAAAAGGCTTAGTCAGCTCCAGACTCTGTGGAACCAACTCCGAGGAGACCTAACAAGTTTATTACAGCCCCCCAGGATAAGCAATTCCTTTCCAAAGGTGTGCCCGTTGATGCCATGGTGGTAGCAGCAGCCACCAAGAAAGAGTTAGCAGAAACCTCTTCATCTGTTCAGCCCCCTAACAAAGAGTCTCGGATGATGGACAGATACGGAATGCGAATATTTGCTTCAGCGACCTTCTCGATGAGTTCCCTGAACTATCTATGTCATTTTACTCGTCTTCAAAGCGATCTCCTGAAAGAGCTTGGAGATGCCCTTCAAGATCCTACAGCTGAGGGAGTACAAGCCAGAGTAGCTTCCCAGCTGGCGACTCTTAATTCCATAGTCAACTCCTCCATGAGGCTGATTTCCTATGCAGCTGAGGAGCGAGCAGAGCCGCTGGCACAGGTGTGGCCTTCAGGAGACATGCTTGGATGCAGCTGTGTCAGTTTGCGGAACCCTTTCAAGTGTCCTTCAATACTCCCTTTAATGGCACCTTTCTCTTTGGGCCTCAGGTGAAAGACACGTTGACCAGGTCTGAGCAAGAAGGCAAGACTCTCTCTGCCATGGGAGTCTGTTTTTCCACTCCCTCTAGACCTTACCCCAAGGGTCAGAAGATTGCGAATATGTGGTTCCAGAAATCCCAGGGATCCTTGCCTGACACACGTGGTGATTTTTCCTCCAGAGGCAGAGGGGGGAAACAACAATAACAGATTCCGCCCTCGTGGCAGAGGGGGTCTGCAGAACCAGGGTGACAGAGAATCCTTCTCTGGCAAGTCCTTCCAGCATCCCTGAAGGGTTGCCCAGCTGCTCACCTCTGCAGGCAGTCTGGGGAAGACTTTCGCTATACCCAAAAGCGTGGCAAAATTTAACAAGAGACAGATGCGTACTTTCCATTATATCTGGAGGTTACAAAATTCCTTTCCATCAATCCCCCTTACAGTCAAAAAAGGCCCTTCCAGATGTTCCACCCAATGTGAGGGAGCAAGCAGTCATAGAAGTTTCAAAACTGCTAGAAAAAAGAGCCATTCAGGAAGTCCCCACAGACCAGCTCGGATCTGGAACTTCAAGGTTCTTTTTGGTACCAAAATAGACAGGGGACTGGAGACTGATTCTGCATCTCAGCAGACTAAACAAATCTGTACAAAGAGAAAAGTTTTGGATGGTCATGCTACAGTCCATTCTACCCTTTCTGGGTCAGGACAATTGGATGTGCTCGATGGATCTTCAGGACACTTACTACCATATCAAGATGGACAGACGCTCCAAGAGATTACTTCACTTCCGGGTAGGGGCCAGTCATTACCAGTTCAGAGCTCTGCCCTTTGGTCTCACCTCTGCCCCCAGGGTGTTCAACAAATGTATGGCAGTAGTCACGACTCACCTGAGGCATCAAAGATTCCAGGTGTTTCCATATCTAGACGACTGGCTCCTCACAGCTACCACCAGGCATCAACTCTTACAAGCCCGGGATTATACAATCACATCATGCACTCAACTAGGCTTCACAATAAATTTCAAAAAATCTGCCTTGCTCCCCTGTCAGTCTATCACTTACATAGGAGCAGAATTAAACACAAGGGAGATGTTTGCAAGATTACCACTGGAAAGAGTTTCCACAATTCGTCAACAAGTGTTAATCCTAATGCAGAGCAAAAGGATTCAAGTTAGATATGTCCTTCAAGTTCTGGGCTCCATGGCAGCTGCCATTCTTCTAGTTCCATTAGCGCATTTCCACATGAGAATTCTTCAGTGGCTTCTTTTCACACACTGGTCCTTTCAGGAGCTTCCCATGTCTCACATGATCCTGATTACAGAAACATGCAAAAGGCACCTGTCTTGGTGGATGGACTCCCCACTAGTGTCTCAGGGCAGACCGTTCATACAGCCTCCACCGGTAGCCACAGTGACCACGGACGCCTCCCTGATAGGGTGGGGGGGGCGTTATCTGGACAGGACAGTCCAAGACACTTGGCAACCTTACGAGTACTATCTGCATATCACTGTCCTAAAAATGAGAGCCGTGCTTCTGGCATTGCAAGTCCTTCAAGACTCTCTTCCTTCTGGGACCATTGCAATTCAAACAGACAACATGTCAATGGTGTGGTACATCAACAAACAGGGTGGAACCAGGTCCTACTCCCTGTGTTGAGTGGCACTCAGACTGTGGCAATGGGCAATTTCCTCCCAACATTTTCTGATTGCGACGCACATCCCTGGGAGATCCAACGTCATAGCGGACAGGCTCAGCAGAGCTGTTCTCATGCCTTACGAGTGGTCTCTGAATCAGGAAGTTGCAGATCTCCCACAAATGGGGACAGCCTTGCTGTGATCCATTTGCTACCCCTATGAACAGCAAATGCAGCAACTACTTCTACCTTCTTCCGCTTCCTGGTCACATACCCAGCGACGCTCTAGTCCACGATTGGCCTCTGGGACTCCTTTATGCTTTCCCCCATTTCCCCTAATACCAAGACTCATACAGAAAGCAAAATCATTGAGTTGCAAAATGATCCTCATTGCCCCTTGGCTTATTGGCCTCGACAGATATGTTTTCCGTTCCTGCACCCCTACCTTGTTGATCAGCCCTGGATTCTAGTTTCCGTAGCAAGATTTCAAATGAGAATTCATCCATGGATGCTAGCAACACAATGGTTGATTCTTTACCATTAAAGCTCCTGAGCCCCCAAGCTTTTCTGTGTTGGAGGGAAGCCTTCTAGCTTATCAGTGGGAGTGGGAAGCACTAGGTAGCCTGTCTACCACAAGAGGAGTGGTTTCTGGCCCAGAGTTTTGGTTTATTGGCCTTTTGGGCAGTTTCTTCAATCTCTTTCAACTTTCTGGCTTAAAAGCCTGTGTTTGCGCTTGTTTCCCCCCTTTCCTGTAACTAGTCTGGTCCAGATACAGATTTGCTGTGTGCAAGACTGTAAGCTTCTGAACCCCCCCCAAGCCTTTCTGTGTTGGAGGGAAGCCTTCTACCTTATCAGTGGGAGTGGTAAACACTAGGTAGCCTATCTACTACAAGAGGAGTGGTTCCTGGCCCAGAAATTGTAGTTTATTGGCCGTTTAGACAGTTTTTCCATCTCTTTCAACTTTCCGGTTTAAAAGTCAGCATTTGCTCTTGTTTCCCACCTTTCCTGTAACTAGTCTAGTCCAGATACAGACTTGCTGTATCCAGGACTGTTTGAAAGCTTCTGAGCAGTGCCAGAGTCTGCTCTTCAATTTTTCCCTTAGATCTACTAGTTCTCTCCTCTCCTGCACTTATACTAACTTAATAGTCTAGCACTTTACCAGACTTCATTTAGGAATTACTGGAGCACACAAGTGCTACCAGCATTAAATGTTCTACAAGGAAATAGATCTAGTACTTATTATCAATGCCTACCCCTCCAGGCTTGTCTAAAGGTAAGTTCCCTGTGCTTTCTCCTATTAACCTGGTGAACTTGGGCATCCTGAGGCAATGTAGCAACTGCCTCATGTACACCGACAACTCTCTCCTCTTACCTTCCAACACTCAGACTTGCGAGAGATAAACTTATATATCCAAACTGGAAGTCACACACTCTCCAGCCAAGACCAGAATAGCTGGTCAAGAGGAGGAGATCAACTCTTGCGCCAGAACACATAGCCCTCGAACACACACCATCACTGCCTTCACATAAAAACACAAACCACACACCCATCTTCGCAGAGGCTCTCAATACAAGCAGCAGAGACCTCCAAGGCAGAAACTCACTCGACCACCACAACACAACACTAATCATGAGACACAACTCTCCTAAACAGTGTGCCACTCAGCTAAAGCCTCCAAGGCAAAACAGTATGCCCAACACATTAGTCATAGGTGACTCGATAGTGAGGCAAACTGATGTCCTACTTACTAGGTTGAATAAGGAGAAAGTAACAGTCGGCTGCCTGTCAGGTGCCAGGATCCAACACATAATGCACGCACTCATGTTGCTCAACAACAAGTACAAATATGACTCTGTTATTGTACATGTGGGTGTGAATGACCTGAGACGTACCTCCCTGGACTACATGAAAAGAGACATGGAGGACCTCTCGGATTATGTAGCCCAGCTGGGTATGACCCTAGCCCTGAGCAGCATCCTGCTGTCACCGAAAATACCACAGTGCAAGCAGAAAATTATTGATTTCAACAATTGGCTAAATTTCTGGTGTCACTCTAAGGGGATCCAGTATCTGTCTGCCTGGGATGACATGACTGACAGACCTCGGTGCTTTGCCAGAGATAGCCTACATCTGTCACACCTGGGCTTCCAGATACTCACCAAGGCTCTTGCCACCCCTATAGTGCCTTTTTTAGGCAGTGTTCCAAAGACCAAATTACCACTGTAACAGCTACAAACAAATGCAATCTGAGGGCCATGTTGCACAATGCTAGAAGTCTAAATCTCAAAATGTACTCGCTTGAGGCACTCCTTAAAATGGAGAACATCTACATTTGTGCTGTGAGAGACCTGGTTCAAGGTAGCAGAAAGCACCCCTGCACTACCAGGCTATAACTCATTCCACACCTTTCTGCCCCAGAACTTGGACAGAAGCTCCAAAGGCGGTGGTGTTTCCATATTCATAAAGGATGCGTACACCTCCAGACTTGGTAGCCCAGCATAACGCATCAGAGATACTTCAGGTGCAGCTAACATTGGGTAAGACAGCGATTCAGGTCGTAGCCTGCTATAGGTCCCCAACCATGTCCCAAGACTCGCACTCCATGTTCTAAGCACCCTGGAGAATGTTAGGGTCCAAACTAACACTCTTACTAGCCAACTTCAACTACCCCTCCATTAACTGGGTAAACTACTTGTGTACCAATACACTTGCCCAACGTTTCCTGGAGTTCATTAATTTAATGCCCTGGACTAGCTCGTTCTTACCCCCACTAGAGGTAGCAACATCCTTGACCTGGTCATTACTAACATGGGCGACCGTTGCTCTACACCAGTAGTCAGCTCCTCCCTGGTTAGATCTGACCACAAACTTAATTACCTTGGATATCCACACCCCCCTGGCTAAGGTCACCGCCATGAAAAACTTCTCCAAAGCTAACTTTGGGATCCTAAAAACAGAGGTGGCTAACTTCACGGCACCCATGCAAATGAAGAATAGTTGCGTGATTGCAGAATCATACACCAATGCACTGTACGAACACATACACAAATGCATGGATCTCGCCATACCCAATAGAACCAAGACACTGTCCTCCAAAAAAAAGGAGCCAATCTGTTGGTCCGCTGCCATAAACAAACTCTACAACAGAAGGAGGAAACAGATGCGGAATAAGGTGAAGTCCCAAGACTGGAAAAACTCCCTTATCTCCCTCAACAAAATGTTGAGATCCCTCATCAAATCTTCTAAAGCTAGGTATGAAAACATAATTGCAGCAGATAGTAAAGACAACCACAAGGCCTTCTATAGTTATGTAAAGAATCTCCACGGCATTTCCCAGATTTGCTCTGAGTTACTGCCCAATGGTACCTCGTATACCGAGCCAACAGATCTTGCCAGTATACTGGCCAACAGATTCAGTGCGAACTTTACCCCCCCCCCCCACACACACACACACACACCAAGGACCAATCACAATGCCAGTAGATTGCCAGGCACCCATTATTACTGCTGCACAGGTTAAAACTTCACTGTCACCTTCTATGGGACCTGACACTATCCCTGGTTGTGTTCTACATGAACTACAGAGTGAACTGGCACCTCACCTGTGTGCCCTGTCAGTCACAGTCTCACCTCAGGCTTTGTCCCTGCCAAATAGCACACTGCTACAGTCATCCCTCTCCACAAAGGAGGAGCGACTACAGACCCTGGGAATTATCACCCCATTAGCATGACAAATCTGATATGCAAAGCTATGGAACGCATCATCATGGACCTAATAAACAAGGATATAGGAAATCTCCAAACTCTGGATCCCACACAGTGTGGTTTTGTGAAGGGTAGATCATGGCTGCTCAACTTGGTCGACTTCTTTGAGTCAGGCACCAGAGCTGTGGAAGAAGGCAAGGTGGTTCATACAGCCTACCTTGATCTGGCAAAGGCTTTTGATACCATTCCCCACTCAGGAATCATAGAAAAACTCACTAAGCTTGGCATCAACCCCTGTATCACTAGGTGGGTTGCAAACTGGTTCACAGATAGAACCCACAGTGTGATAGTAGCTGACTCCAAGTCAGTCTGCCGATTAGTCACAAGTGGAGTCCCACAGGGTTCAGTCCTGGGTCTTCTCTTGTTAGGTATCTACTTCTCTGAAGTTCAGGCCAACACGAAGGGACTCTGGCTGACAAAGTTCGCAGACGATTGCAAGTTGGTAGCTATTATTAACTCCCCAAGTGGTGTTGACATCCTACAGAATGGCCTCACTGTGTCCAACGACTGGTGTCAGAACCATAGCCTTAAGCTCAATGTAAAAAAATGTCGTCATCCCCTTTGGGAAAAACCTGATTCCCATGAATTACCATATTGATGGTAGTCCACTGAACACAGAAGACGTTATAAGAGATCTGGGAACACAGGTTGACAGCAACCTCTCTTTTGATCACCACAGTGCCACTATGGTCAGAAAGTCCTATGTGGTACATCTCATTACTAAGGGTTTTGCATCCAGGAAGAAGGTCATTGTCTCTCTCTACTCTTCCCTCATTAGGCCAATCATTCGGTACAATGCCCCATTTGACATGCACCTCACTAGACACCTGCAACAACTAGAGAGGCCGCAGAAGTACCTCACAAAGAGGATCCTAGGCCTTAAACACTTGTCCTATATGGACAGACTCAGAAAACTCCAACTGTTTTCTCTCTCATATCGCCTGCTTGGAGGAGATCTCTGCTTGACTTACAAAGCCATGTCTGACCCAGCTCTGTTAGAAATGCTACATCTAAAGAAATCCCAATCCCTCCTCACCACATGCTCCAGAGACCTCAATCTCATTACCACAATTAACAGAACATGCTGGAGGGACAGTTTCATAACCCAGAGACTGCCCATTCTATGGAACCGACTTCCCATACATGTCAAGCAGAGCACCTCGCTGACCCTCTTCAAGAGAAATATTGATGAGTGGATGGGAAACAGAAAATTCACCCCGGGGATAACTCCAGTGGCTGTACTCGACAGAAGCACTGGGAACTAAGGTCGGGTGGCACTATGCCAGGGTAATCCTATAGCTAGGCTTGTAAAGGCCCCAGGGCCATTAGCCTAGTACACACCTATGAACCTATGAATGTCAGCCCAAATAACCACTCAAGCATGCAAGGAATACCTTTGGTGCTGGATCCGATCAGATCAGGTTTTACAAGGCCGTCCTTTCATCCTTCCTCAACCCAAGGCCATAATGACCATATATGCATCCTAGATTGGATGGTGGGAGGCACTTTCTGGGGAAAACAATCCAAGGTACTTGGTCCCCCAAAGAGGCCAACATGTGTATCAATGTCCTGGAAATGAGAGACATGCTTTTAGCATCACAGGCTTTCCAAGACTCTCTCCTTTTCAGGACAGTTGTGATTCAAACAGAGACAATATGTTGGTAGTTTGGTACATCACCAAACAAGGAGGAATCCAGTCTCACCACTTGTGTCGAGAAGCATGCTATCTCATCCAACCGCTTTCTGATAGCAATGCGCATTCTGTGGAAGTCCACTGTGATAGCAGACAAGTTGAACAGGTCCATTCTACTACCTCAGTCGTGGTCTCTCAACATGAATGTGGCAGAAATGATTTTCCGTCGATGGTGACAGCCTTGCTTTGATCTTTTTGCTTCTCTCCTAAACAACAAATGCAGCAGCTTCTTTGCCTTGATTCCCCCCTCCAGGGGACCAGGGGACTCACTGAGGTATGCTGAACTCAACGATTCCCCCCTCCCCCCGGTCTCCGCTATACTTATCCTCCAACTCTCTTGATCCCCAAATTTCTGTAGAAAGTTGCCAGGTTGGAGAGCAGAGTCATGCTCACTGCATCTTACGGGCCTTGACAGATTTGGTTCCCCTTTCTGTGGCATAATCTACTTTATCCACCTTGGATTCTGGATCCAATTCCAGATCTCCTGTTTCACCTGACAGGCATGATTCATCCAGGTATCTTAAACCTATAGCTAACAGCATGTTTTCTTTAATTCCTTTAATACCCAGACAACCAGTGTTCTATTCCCCTGTCTGTCATACTATACTTTTATCTTCCCATAAGGCTTGCACAGGAAAACTTTACAGAAGTAAATGGAAAAGAATAATTTTTTTGGGCACAGCAGAAACACATTGACCCCTTCTCAGCTCCTGTACAAAGTGTTCTTGAATTTTTGGCCACAATATTTAATGAGGGAGCTAGCTCCTTAACAGTTACAGTTCACTAGCAGCTTATCAGTTACACTTCAACTAGCAGCAATCTCTAATTTTCGTATTGTATTGGAGAATTCCTCCTTGGCTTCATCTATGCTCTGTATAAAGATCCTACTCCACCATGAGTTGCAGTCCTACATTCAATCCCCTTTTGAACCAGCAGCTAAATTTGATCTTAAATTCCTGACCTGGAAGACCGTCTTTTTAGTGGCCATTATCTGTGCTAGAAGAATTTGAGAACTTCAAGCATTGTCCTGTAAAGCTCCCTACTTGATTTTTCATAACAATAGAGTAACATTACGTACCAATGCTTCTTTCCTTCTGAAGGTGGTGTCAGATTTCAGTATTAACCAGTCCATTAATCTGCCAGTTTTCTTTCCTAAATTTGCAAACAAAGGTGAATATATGTTACATTTATTGAATGTCCATAGAGAAATGCATTTTTACCTACATAGAAAGAAATACATTAGAAAGACCAATTATTTGTGTCCTTTGCAGATTCTAAATTGGGAAAATCAGTTGCAAAGGTAACTTCAGTCAGATGGCTAATGGGTTGCATATCATTTCTCTACAGCAAATTGGGTTTATCCATGCCAAAACCTCTAATAGCTCTTTCATCTAGGCCCATGAGAACTTCTTCATTGTTCTTATCTAGAGCTTCCATGGATGACATGTGCAGCAGCAACTTTGGCCAATCCTCATACCTTTATTATTCATTACAAACCAGATTTGGTCTTGAGGAGAAGAGCAGCCTTTGGCTCAGATGTGCTCGGGAATATCATTCATTAGAGTCTACCCAAGAATTGAGGTAGCTGGGGAACTCTGTCCCAGCAGTTTAGCATAGAATGAAAATCTACATCATCAGATAAAGAGGTTATGTATGCACCATAATGTTCCATCTATGTTGCCCATTTTCATTCTTCCTCACCTCCCCAGCCACCAGCCCCCAACCTTTTTCACAGTTGATTTCTGGAAGAATGAGAGTTTATAAGGACACAACTGTCCTTAATGTTGAGCTCCAGATATAGCTTCTTCCGTTAAAAATGTCATAGTAGTACTTCTACTTTGTCGAACAGCAGACAAGATCTTAGGTACGTTAGGGGTTGGTGCATTATGGGTAAGGGAGATGCTCAAGAACCTTTTGGTGGCTGTGAGCTGAAGTAACGGCCAAGTCGAATCCGAGGAGTGGATCCAAACTCAACAGTTGAGTAAGAATGAAAATGGACAACACAGATGGAACGTTATAGAGAGTACCTAACTTCTTTTTTTTTTGCTTTGTTCTTGCCTGAAGTGTTTTTAGCGAATAACATTAACCAATGCAGTCATTTACCAGTCTTCTTTCCAAATTTTACCAATAAAAGAGAGTATGTGCTACACCTCCTGAATGTGCACATTTACATTTTTATCTTCATAGGACAAAACAATTCCAAAAATCAGATCAACTTTTTGTTTCCTTTTCCTCAAAAAGACTCTGCTGTCCAGTGTCTAAAGTCAATCTAGCTAAATGGATTAACAGATTGTATCTCTTGGATTGATTTACAAAAATGTGTGACATAACCTGAAACCTCCCAGGGCTCATTCAACCAGATGCATGGCCACTTCATTGGCTTTTTTGATTCAGGATCCTAGGAAGCTACTAGGCTATTGGCCCTGAGGCCCTTATAAGCCTAGCCAGGAGTTTATTTAGCCCATGTATAGACATATCAGCACCCGATGACCCTGTCCAGTAGGGACACGGGTGGAATTCCAGGGATGTATTTTCTATTTCTCATGTAGTTATCCAGGTTGCACTTAAAAAGGGGTAAAGAGGGCACTCTGCTTGATGTGGAGAGGGAGTCAATTCCACAGATGGGGGAGCCTCTGGGACACATCTGTCCCGCCAAGTCCTATTGATGTCCCAGACCAGGTTGAGGATGCTTGTGTGGGTTACTCGAGTGGAGCTTGACTTGCGGATATGCAGCAGTCCCGTCAAGACAGGGTCCGAGATCGCCTTGTATGCCAGACAAAGGTCATCTCTGAGGAGTCTGTGTATGAAACAGAGTAGAGGGATAGGGCTTTTAACCTATCTGTTTATGGAAGATTTTTGAGGCCCTGGATTCTCCTGGTGAAGAACCTCTGTGGTCTCTCCAGCAGCAGCATGTGCTTTGCGAGGTACATGCCAAATGGGGCATTATACCCAGTAATGGGCCTTATAAGGGAAGAATACAGGGATGTTATGACCTCCTTGTCCCTGGATGAGATACTTGCTTATTAGGTGGGCCATGTAGAAAACTTTCCATACAATGGAAGCAACATGGTGGTCAAAAGTCAGGTTGCTATCAATCTAGGTGCCCAAATCCCTCATGACGTTGTTATTCATGTGATTATTTGTGGGAACATCACTTCCCCAAAGAGGATGATGATGCTTTTTTTTGTATTCAGCTTGAGGCCATGTTTCTGGCAGCAGTAATTTGTTTGGGTGAGACCCTCTTGTATGATGTCCACATCACTAGGGGAATTGAAGACAGCACACAGCTTGCAGTCATCTGCAAACTTGGTCAGCCGTAGCCCACTGGTTTTGGCCTGCACATCAGAAAAGTATATCCCAAATAACAGAGGCCCCAATACCTAACCCTGGGGTATGCCACTCAGTATGGGTCTATTGCTTGAGGTGCTTCCCCTATTCTGACCAGGTGGGTTCTATCAGTGAGCCAGTTAGCTACCCATCTGGTAACCTATGGATTGATGCTTAGTTTAGAGAGTTTATCTATTATGCCCGAGTGGGAAATTGTGTTGAAGGCTTTGGCCAGATCAAGGTAGGCAGTGTGCACTGTCTTCCCCTTGTCCATGGCTTTGGTGACTGTCTCAAAAAAAGTCAACCAATTTTAACAGACATGACCTCCTTTTGACGAAGCCAAACTGTGTGGGATGGAGTGTTTGGAGGTTGCCAATGTCCTTGCTAATGATGTCTATGAGGCTAGTTAGGCTGCTGGGTCTATAATTTCCCACATCAGTGGATGCTTAACTTTTGTGTAAAGGGATGTCAGTGGCTGTCCTCCACTCAGCTAGGACAAAGCCAGTACTCAGGCTTTGGTTGAATAGAGCGCCTAATGGTGCTACAAGTTCCTGCCCGAGTTCATGTAGGATGCAGCCTGGGATGTTATCGGATCCCATGGAGGCTGTATTATTTGTCTTTGAGAAAGCAGTGATGACCTGATCCCTAGATATAAGGGGAAGGGGGCAGGTACTGGGAATGTCCTGATTTACTGATGGGGGACAGAGGGGTGAAATTTTCACGGAATCAGCCAGCAGGTTTGCTGCATCTCTGGCATGTGTATATGCGGTATCCTTTACCACCAGTTCTGAACAGATCTGGGTGCTATCTTTGAAGTTACGGATATATGTGAATAAGGCCTTATGATTGTCTCTAGTAGATGTGGCCAATTTGGACTCAAGGTTTGCTTTGGAGGATTTCATTAGTGCTCTTATTTGCTTGTTTAGGCTAAGGAGAGATTACTTCCAGTTGGGCACCTGCACCTTCTTGGTCCTGGACAGCATTTTTTTTCTTTTGTTATAGAGTTTATTTATTGCAGATGTCCACCAGACAGGTTTACTTTTCCTTGGGGAGGATGATTTAGTCCTGTCAGGTATTTCTGATTCAATGCATCTATATAAATGTACAGAAGACCACAGTGAAGAATTTCTCAAAAGCTGACTTCACACTTCTTAAGACTGAAGTGGTATCTTTCAAGGCCCCTGGGCCAGTGGAAACCACAACCCACACCACTGAATCCTTTATAAATGCCTTCTACGGACACCTTCAAGAATGCATGGATCATGCAATCCCTAATAAAACCAAGACCCATTCCCACAAAGGCAGGCGTCCTGTCTGATGGACCCCAGCCATTAACAAACTTTACAACAGGAGGAGGAAGCTACTACATCCCCAAAAGGGAAGGCATCTCTGATCAGTACTAGCAAAAAACTTTGATCACTCATAAAATCATCCAAGGCCAACTTTGAGAGAAAAATCGCAAAAGACACAAAATCACAAGGCCTTTTTTAGCTATATTAGAAACCTGGGTGGAAACTCCCAGATATGCTCAGAATTAGTCCAAAATGACACAAAATACAATGAACCCACAGATATTGCCAACATTCTGGCAGACAGGTTCAGTGCAAATTTCTCCGCCCCCTCCCCCCCAAATGGAGAAATATCTATCCCAGCAGAGTGTAGCCTCCCTAACATCTCAGATGCCCAGGTGAGAGCCGCCCTCTCCAAAGCTAAAAACACAGCATCAATGGGACCGGATGGTGTCCCGAGCTGCGTGCTACATGAACTCCAAGAGGAACTAAACCCGCACATAAGGCTGCTGTTTAATCTTAGCCTTACTACGGGAAACGTACCCAAAGAGTGGCGTACAGCAACAGTGGTCCCACTCCACAAAGGAGGTGCTTCTATGGACCCTGGAAATTACCGCCCCATAAGCTTGACGAGCCTGGTCTGCAAAGCTATGGAAAGGATCATTATGGAACTCATAAACAAAGACATTGGGGACCTACAAACATTGGATCCTACCCAGTTTGGCTTTGTCAAAGGCAAATCCTGCCTTTTGAACCTAGTCGACTTTTTTGAAACGGTCACTAAGGCCATTGATGAGGGTAAGGCAGTTCACACAGCCTACCTTGACCTTGCAAAAGCCTTCAACACAATACCCTACTCGGGCATCATTGACAAACTCACCAGCTTAAATGTAAACCCATATGTCACAAGATGGGTTGCAAACTGTCTCAAGGACAGAACCCACATGGTCAGAATTGCTGGAGCCATGTCAGACTCTAAGCCAGTCACAAGCGATGTCCCACAGGGCTCAGTCCTGGGACCCCTCTTGTTCGGCATTTATTTTTTCAAGCTGCAAGCAAACATAGGAGGATTGTTGCTGACAAAGTTCGCAGATGACTGCAAACTGGGCGCCATAATTGATACTCCAGCGGACACAAGCATCCTTCAGAGAGGCCTCATAGAAATGGAGAATTGGTGCCAGAGCCATGGCCTTAAACTGAACGCCAAAAAATGTATAGTCATACCCTTTGGGAAAAACAAGGTACCCACAAATTACCACATAGGTGGTAATCCATTAAGTACGGAAGAGGTAATCAGGGACCTAGGGACCCAAGTCGACAGTAACCTCTCATTTGACACTCACATTGCCAAAGTGGTTAGGAAGACCTTCTATATTGCCCACCGTATCATGAAGGGATTCACATCTAGATAAAGAGAGGTCATTGTGCCCCTGTACTCTTCTCTTATCAGGCCCATGATTGAGTACAATGCCCCATTTGGGATGTATCTTACCCGACACCTGCAGCAGTTAGAAAGACCCCAAAAGTTCCTCACCAAGAGGATAAAGGGTCTCAAGCATATGGCATATGCTGCCAGGCTGAAGAAACTCCAGCTCCATTCAGTCGCATACCGCCTACTCAGAGGTGGTCTATGCCTGACGTACAAGGCCATGTCCAATCTTGAATTAATGGACATGCTCCACCTCAGAAAATCCAAATCCATCAGAGCCATGAGAGCAAGAGATTTGAACCTCAACACAGAAATAAATAGGACGTGCTGGAGGGACAGATTCATAACCCAGAGGCTCCCTACACTCTGGAACAGAATTCCAGTCCATGTTAGGCAGAGCCCCTCACAAACTCTCTTCAAGAGAAATCTTGACGAGTGGATGGGAGATCATAGGTTTACCCCGGGGGTCATCTCTGTGTCACTACTAGACAGAGGCACAGTAAACTAAACCCTAAATGGGCATAGTATTCTCATCCCAAGGGGTGGCGAAAGCCACACACACTCTGGCTGGGCTTATAAATGCCCTAGGGGCAGATAGCCTAGTATGAACCTATGAACCTATGGTATAGTTCAGGATACTGGTGCCAGTTCCTGGGGGGGGGGGCTGCGAAGCTCTTTATACCATCCCACAGGAGGTTGTAATTAGCTTTGGGAGAAGTTGTTTTGTTTGACCCTAGCTAGAGGGGGGTCGGGGGAGATGGTGACTTTGAACGTGACCGCTGTATGGTCTGATCTTACAAGGGAGGATGATACTGCAGGGATGCTGCAGTGGTTACTCGTGTTGGTTAATACCAAGTCCAAGATATTATCACCTCTTGTGGGGGTATAAACTAGTTGTTCCAAAGCATTTGCATTGACAAAATCGAGGAATCTCTGGGCATTTGTGTTCTGGCATGAGTAGTTCTTCCAGTCTGTGTTTGGGTAGTTGAAGTCAACCAGGATCATGGTAAAGGGTTCAATCTTGATAGATTCAAATAAGTCTAGATAGGCAGTTTTGGCATCTTGAGTCAGATTTGGGGGCCGGTAGCTAGTTGTGATTTGTATGGGGGTCTTGTTAATGGTTAACTGCACCTGGAATGTCTCCTGTGCATCATACTGTTTGACCCGCCTGGAGGTGGGTATGTCTTTAATATATATTGAAACGCCACCTCCTTTGGCTTTACTACCCCCAGTTTTTGGTCTGAATGTATGATAGGATGATTAGCCAGGTATGGCTGGGTTACTCTCTGCAGCTTTGAACCAGGTTTCTGTGACTATGCAGATGTCAGCATTTTCCAGGGTTAAGAATGCTTGCAATGAGTGCAGTTTCATGTTTAGATTCCTGCATTTAGCAGCATGACCTTTAATTTGGGTTTTGTTGAAATTGTTATGTTGGTAGTTTTAACCTCATCACTTTTTCTAAAAAAGGCACTATGGGGCAGGCAAGTGCCGTCACCAGAAGTCCAAGGGAGACAGATGCAGGTCATCTCTGCCAAAGAATCATGGTCTGTCGATCATATCTTCCCAGGGTGTCAGGTACTGGATCCCCCAGGAATGACAACAGAAACAAAGCCAATTGTTAGTCAATCATTTTCTGTTTGTATTGAAGCATCATTCTGGGTGACAGTAGAATGCTGTTTAAGGCTAGGGACATACCTGCCTGGGACACACATTCAGGGAGTTCAATCATGTGTCTTCATGTAGGCCAGGGAGGTATGTCTCTAGTCATTCACACCAACATGGACTATGACAGAGTCTTAACAGTACCTGTTGTCGAGAGACTTGAGTGTGTGTGATATGGCGGATTCTGGCCCCTGACAGACAACTAACCATAACTTTCCCTTATCCAGCCTAGTGAGAGGCACATCTGTCTCTCACAGTGGAGTCTCCTATGACTAGTATGTTGGGTTTATGGTTAAGCCTTTGTGGTTGAGAGACACAGGTGTGTGAAGTATGCGTGGTATGTGGTGTGGAGGGCTGTGAAGATCGTGCGTGTTTTTGCCTCGGTGGGCTCCTTTGTGTGGGTATGTTTTTTTTTGAGGACCTCCACATATGTGGGTGGTGGTTGAGGTGAAATGATTGTGCTGACAGCCTTCTCAGTGCCAGATATACTGGCCTGTGCGGGAGAGAGCATGGACTCTAGGTTCCTAATGTCATCTGTTGATTGTGCTGCAGCTACATGGTCCAATGCTCATACTTTTGTCTCTCATTACAAATTGGATATTATTTCTAGAAATAGAGCCTCCTTTGGTTCATTGGTGCTTCTCCTTCCATGAGGGCCATCCAAGAGCAACTTAGCTGGGGACTCTGTTCCATAAACTGAGGAAGAATGAATAGGACAACATTAGATTTAAAAGTTATGTTCTTACCATAACTAGGTATCGGTTATCCATTTTCATTCTTTCTCAACTTCCCTCCCATCCATCCCCCCATCCAAAGCTTCTGAATTGACCTATTAGACTGTATTGGAACCTGTAGTTCTAGGTTTCAGACTTGTCTTTCTGTCTTTGTCTCCTGTCTCTGTTGGTACCATTGGGACTGGACAGCAAACTTGATCTGGGGCTTTGGTGATAAACCAGAGCATTCTGGGTACAGGGAGGAGCTCGAGAGCTGGATCCTAAGTCTGAAATAAGCGTCCAAGCTAGATCTGAGAATCTGATCCAAACCCATACATTGAGGAAGAATGAAAATTTGATAACACAGATTCTTGGTTATGGTAAGAACATAACTTTTAATTCTGCTTGAAGGATTCATGGTTATGTTTAGGCCTATTGTACGAGTGTAATGTCACTAGTTCTGAGAAATTCTCGGTTATATTAGATGTTGAATCTTTAAATACCAGTATAGTACAAAATATTTTATATATTTTCTAAGAATTTATGTAAGTAAATATACAGATATGGACTCAACAAATATGTTGGATTTGGTGTTGACCAAGAATAGTTTTGTTTGAGAGAGATGTTTACCATGAACTTAAGGGTGTAGCCATGGGTGGCTTGTGTCTCCCCCCAGCCTTTTCAAACTTAGTCATGAGTGAGTTGCTAGGAGCTTGAATACATATTGACTTTTGAAGGTTACGAGTATGTTTCATTTTACAGGAGATTTATTGATTTGTGTGTATGGAATCGTACAGAAATGGATTTAATTTTTTAAAGATATAAATGATATAGATTTTTTTATCTTTCATTTTAGATGGTAAAGGTAAAACAGTATATAATATTTAAATTTAGAACTGTTTTTGGATACTTGAAACAAATGTTTTCATAGTAATAAATTTAGGAAGAAGACATTCGTCAATCGCTACTTAAGTTTTAATAGCCAGCATCCTTACTATATAAAGTAGAATGTAGTAAGAGTCCAATTTCTCAGGCCTTAGTAGGGTCATCAGTGTTTATGATGTTTTTTTAAACAGAATGTGATTTTCTTAGATATTTATTTTTAGATGGCGGTTATTCTTCTGCAGAAATAGATGAGATTGTATGAGAAAACAGGCTTCATTCCTTAGGAAATTAAATCTACAAATAATTCTTGTATGAGAGCTTTTCCTATTCTTATCAGCCATGAGGCTTTTTTATTAGAAACATCATTACAAATAACTAGAAAGTAATTAGGGGAAGCCACGATTTAATCTAAGTTTTAGGTTCTCACCCCAGTTTTTGTTTCAGGAGAACTAAAAATTTAAAAAATATATTTTTTTGAGTGAAGAAATATATCATCTATTAATGTATGTCCTTTTGGTTCTTATTCCTGAAAGGACTGTAAAATGTGTACGTTTATTAACTGTGGTCAAAGTGTAGTTTTAAAATAACCAGGACATGAGATTTTTACCAAAAAGCGGTGTAACTGTAAATCTTACCTGAGTAGTTTACTTGGCTATCTGTTGCCCATGTGAGAGCTGCTACGTGGGTAACACCACTGGAATGCTGTCACAACAAATCAGCGGTCATTCAAATGCACTTGCCAGATATAAATCTAGTTGTGTTGAGTTTATAAAAAGTTCACTTTTTGTGATTGATCAAGTAGTTAGTATGTGTAATATTAACAATTTTCTAGAAGTTAAGGAGTTGAAGTATCAGCTTTTTTTGGCTGCACATATTAGTCTAGGATTAAATGAAAGTACTAATATTAAGTGTATTTTATCAGTGTAATATGTTTTTGTTTATATTGATTTTCATTTTTAGATGGTATGCATACATATATACATTTTTTGTATGGATGAGCTTAATGGTTAATCATGTGATTTTTTTTTTTTTTTATCTAAATGTTTAAGATAAAACTTTTAGTGGTGCTGATGAAGTTTTTATTTAAAACAAAGAGAACAGCAGCGCTTAAGTATTTGTGTCCGCTTCTACAGTCACATTTTTTTTACTGTTGAGTGTTAAAGATAATGTTGGCTCTGCCACACTGAATAAGTTAAAATGTTCTGCTGCATGTGGATATCTTACAGAAGAATCGTGGCTAACAGAATTTAGTATGAACTACACATGAGATGGTAGAGTCCACTAGGGTTACCTGCCTTTCTTCAGCCTTACCTGTGTAGGCAAATTGGTAATCCAAGCCAAATGATGTGGATATGACGATATAAGAAGAGCATTCTGTGGCATTTTGGTAAAAATTTGTTTTTTCTAGAGCATTGTATGAGAATATATATTCATGATTACATGACAATTACTGAGTAGTTCTTTTCCTTTATATCATGTCCTAAACCAGCAGACATGTGCCCTCTAAATCTTTGGTTTCCGTGTAGTAAAAATGGGCTTATTCACTTGAATGCTTTTAAGCGTTGTACTGACTTACAGCATTGTCCATTTTTTCTAACAGTTTTCTGTTAAGTCTATGCTGTGCTTTTTTAAGGCACCTAGAAAACTGCACACCATGTTTTTTTTTCCCACAATGTTGAATGATATCTTTAAAATAAGAAAATTACAGCTGTTTTTTTTTTTCAAACACTTCAGCCATGCTTGTCTAGATTTATCTGTCAGGAAAATTACAGGTGGCATAGGATCATTTATTTAAAAAATGTTTTATTCACTGGTATAGTGACCAGCCCACTGTTTTGTCTTATCCTAGAAACTTATGAAGATTTTGAAAGCAGAGTTATAGAGGTAAGTACAGTGATTGTTTTAAATCAGCACTAAAAGCTTTTTTTTTCACTTTCTAATCTGGCAACTATTATATTGTAGGAAGGTGTTCGCTATACTTGGTTACACTAAAAAAATATATAATATGGATAAGTACTTCCTCGTAATAATTCTGCATGGAATGTTTACTGAATAAGAACAGATCAAAAGTTGTCATGCGTAAGGAAATACCAGATATATGGAGCAGTACGGTATAACTGTAGAGGCTGGATAATAACACTTAAGTACCTCTTGGACATATCTTACTGTTCTAAACAGTTTTTTTCTGGTTCTTTTGGTCACTAAGCATAATTGCAGACATTGACAAAATATCTGTTAAAGCAAGTGTTTGGTTGATTGACATGTTCTGTATATTTTTGGGGAGAGATTCAGAAAGGGAAGAGTTGGATTACAAAACACAGTATTCAAAAATGTATGATTCAATCACTTTTGCATTGGGAAACTGTGTATCCCATTTTCTGTTAAAAATGTGAATTCAGTGTCCTCCTCCTCTTTATTTTAATATTTTATCTACTGTGATATTTTAGTAATACAGCAAGTGACACTGCCCGGCTACAGCTTGAGGTCTTTATTCTTGTTTATGACAAGTTTGCTGATCAATAAATTACATTTTCCAAAAAAAAAATACATTTATTTTTTATGCTTGATCCATCTTGTTATGGTCTAGTGCTGAACAAACACATTTTTATGTTATTTTTGTATTGGATTTTGTTGTGTGCATGTTTGGTGGATGTTTGGTGGAATGTTGGACATTACTTGGAGACATCTGCTCTGGTTTCAAATGTACATGCTTTTCTGTAACTCAGAAATGTACCTTAACAATATATTGCTGGCATTACTTTTCCTAGAAGTTCATTATGCCAGTAACTGTCACAGTCTTAATCTGTGAAATATCCTGCCAAAAGGTACCCTAAATGCTTGCCCAAATTTGAGAGTTGTACCTTCCACATTGGCTTCGGCTGACTCCCTCTTACTCTGATGGAAGAATGCACGTGATATAAGAGGGATGTTGGCTAATGCCCTATTCAGTTTTTCAGCATCAGTAGCATAGTCGCATGAATCTTGAGCATGGTCAGTCTGTAAGTTGACCTGCTGCCAGAGGAAGGGTAAGACCCAGCAGAGGAAATTCCTTTTGCCTTTTTTGTAGTGGTAATAGCAGGTAGTCTGCTGTCTGCTAGCAACTCTGAATTATAGTTATTTTATTTCATTTTATTTATTTAATTTTTTTAATATATATATATATATATATATATATATATATATATATGTGTGTGTGTGTGTGTGTGTGTGTATATATATATATATATATATATATATATATATATATATATATATATAACTGCATTGACTGTGGGGAACCGATCCCTGATATGGGTTTATATTCCCATGTCTTTTTTGCTTCATTTTGAAGCAGACCTTGTAGACTTGTATGCATTGTGCTAGGTTCACCCCTGGGGCAGTCAGAAAGAGTGCTAAATCTCTTTGTGAATTTTGCAACTGAGGGAGGGGGCACAATTGGTGCCATTCTGCTGTGGTACTTGCTAAGGCTTCTATGAGCCTTCCTCGAAGTGCAGCCATTCACGAAAGTGAGAATAGTCATTTGGATGCCATTGGTTTCTGTATGTGTAGCAACACTGAATTTAGTGAGGCACTTTCACAGCCCTTATCTTCAGAGTCAGTTTCATCAGGAGACTGTGGGTGATAGCTCGTCCTTCTGGAAAAAGATGTTGAGATTTTAGCCAGCTCTGAAGTCTCACTTGTGTGTCCCAGCTCCAAACACTCAACTTTTTCTCAGCAAGATTGAAATTAGTAACCTCTCCGTCTTAGCTTGCGAGAAGGTACCTGGAGATGTCAAGGTCTTGGTCACCGACCCATGAATCGAAGTATTTATGGCAATTTTCCCAGAGAGGCTGATGCCTAAAGCATCCAGACGGATGGCTAATAGCTTGCTTCAGTCTAGGGCAAGCAGTGCTTCAGTCCAGTAAGCTTACAAAGCTTATACACAAAAGTCTTTCCAACTGGCTGAGGGTTTTACATTTCCTTAAGTCCAAACACTCTCCCTTAGAAATTCCTGAGGTGTCAGAGGTCCCTTTTGAAAGGAGGAGGATGGAGCCACCTCCTTGGAGGATTCTTATGCCTCAGATTCCAAGGCAGATAAACTAGTTATTTTAGCCAACTCCCTTCTGTCCATATTGGTAATTCTGACAGCAAGGACACCTTATCTTGCTTTTCACCTCCAGAGGATTTCTCCTTTGGGCACACCCTGCATAAGATGAAAGATGAGTTCCAGTGCGAGTCTGAGGAATACTCAAATCAGCCCTCTCCCAGCAAATCAGGCCCATTTGCTCCCCAGTACTTAAGGAGAGGCGAGGGTCATTATTTAGATAGCCATCAGGAATAGTTCAGGGTTTTTTCTTTTATGTTTGTCTCCCTGAGAAGGGGCCAGGCTTGGGGCTTGATCATTTTTTTCATCCCTTGTGTCCACAAGGGACGTTGCCAGTAAGCAGCCTTACCCATCTTTGATTTCCACCAGGGAAATCTTTACTTCCCATTGTGATCTCAGTGTCTGCAACACTCCCATTCTCCCAAGCCTGGCTTCTCCAGTGCCAAGGACGTGAATTGATCCCAGGTTGCTTGGGTCATAGTCAAAGGTCTATCCTTTCTTTACCACAGAGCCAGACTTTTGTCTCATGGAACTTGTTTTAGTTTTACTCGAGTGTAGTTACTACAGTGGAAGGGATGTTTCCCTTTATGTAGGTGGTACTCTGACATATGTGTCTGTTATTATGAAGTTTACCCAAGCTTTTCTTTAATTGTATTTGCTATGTCCCTAGGTAAAGGAAGCTGCTTGAGGGCAGGACCAGGAGTGTGTGTGTGTGTGTGTGTGTGTGTGTGTGTGTGTGTGTGTGTGTGGGGGTATTGACGAGCAGCACGAGTACTACCAGTGTGAAAAAATAACTATTTATTTATTGATATCTGCTAATATAAGAGAAACAGGCTACAGAATCTGAAATATGTACATGCCTGAAAAGCATGTAGAACATGAAATTTACTGTAACATAAACATGACAGAAAATATTACATCTGATGTTGTCACTTTCATTCATTCATCAACAAATAGATTTGGTTCTGACCCACGGAAACGACTCCACCTCTTTTTTTAGCTCATGGAACACTGAAACCTTTGAGCTCCTCCCTTACCCATAATGCATTAGTCCCTTAACATACCCCAGATCTTGTTTGCCACCTTCCTGTACAGATGTGGGGCCAGATTCACGAAGCCTCCGTGTAAGAGTTATAACTCTTACACGGAGGTTGCAGTTAAACGGTGTGATGTCAGCATGTCATGCATATGCATGAGGTGCATGAGGCATGCTGAATCACACTAGTAACTCTTACACGGTCCATGTAAGAGAGTAGGGGGCGTGTCTGTAGGCTAAGCCCTGCAAGCGGACACGCCCCCGGAAGACTATAATGGCTGAAAGTAAACAGCCACGAGAGAGGCCATGGAAATGTGAATAAACACACTACACAACACATGCCCCGACTGACCATCAGTGTATAAAGTGAATAGATGTTATAAAATTAAATTAAAACCTTTTTTTTTTTTTTGAACCCCGTAAATGTTTGCTACAGTGTGCGCTCGTGTGCGCGGGTGTGCTATTAGCGCAATTGCAGTTAGCAGTCAATGGAAAAGGATATAAGAACTAAATATGCAAAGTAAGCCAAGAAGTAATAGCTTAGCGGTAGAGTTGCTGGCCTAAGAGTAGGCAGGCAGGGTTCGAGCCCCCACAACAACCTTTTTTTTTTGTAAATAAGCACTAAAACGCCCCCTGACAGTATTGTACAAATGTAAAAGTATTCCCTTTTGTAAAATGCAATGAAATGGAGCATATACTTTGAAGTAACACAAGAATAAAATAGTCAAAAATGTACTCTTAGCTAAGCTGCTGTGAGACAGACTGCCCGTAGCTGAGTAGTGTTTAAAAAGCTGCAAACTGCGTGCCCGTTGCTAAGCACCGGTTTGACAGGCTGAAACTGTTTGCAACTAGCTGTGCTAAGCTGAACATGTGTGTCACTAGCCAATTAAGGTTTAGCCCAGCACACGTTTAGCGGCGCTCCACAAGCTAACTGCCAGTGTGCATGTGTGAGCTCAGCAAACGAAAGCAGACCTGGTTTAAAGTGCTTAAAAGTGCCTTTATGGCACTTTGATTGACAGGTCCTGTACTCAGTTTGAAAGTTTGCTAAGAAAAATAAATTCCCACTGTCAGTCTCGAACCCAGGACCTTGGTAACATTAGTCTGTATGACCCACCACTAAGCCATGCCAGCCTTACAAAAGCACAGTGCTAAAATAAGTATAACATGTAATAGTAGGAATCAGTATAAAGGCAATATAGGAGGTGTACTATCCAAAGCATGTCAGGTAGAGTTTCAATGGCCAAATTACTGGATTCCCATACTAGTTCAGTGTTAACAGAAACAGCCCTGCTACTTGTTAGCTTGTACATAATAAAGTAAGGTAATGTACATATATGAAGGTATGTATAGCTACACATACATATATATAAATATATATTAATACATATGAAAGATAGTTGTAGGTGTCAGTATCCATACACACTCACTACAGGAAACAGTGAACATAAATGCAGCAACCAGAATCTGCAACACAGACTGGCTCCTGTGAGACCTACTAACCCCTTTAACTGCTTAAAGGTGCCAACAGCACTTTGATTGATAGGCCCTATACTCAAGTCAAAAGCAGAATATAAGCATACTAGTAGGCCCTACTACAAGACCATTGTAACACTAGTCTGTATGACCTACCACTAAGCCATGACTCTCATAGTGCTAAATAAGTGGAACATGTAATAGTAGGAATGAAGATAAAGGCAATATAGTATGTCTACTACCCAAAGCATGTCAGGCAGACGTTTATAGTCCCAATTACTGGATTCCCATACTAGTGTAGTGTTAATAGAAACAGCCCTGCTAAATGTTAGCTTGTACCCAATAATGTCAGCTAATGTACATATATGAAAGTATGTATATGTACACAGATATATATATATTTATATAGCAATACATATGACATATAGTTGTAAGTGTCAGTATGCAGACACACTCACTACAGGGAACAGGCAAGAGAAATGCAGCAACCTGAATCTACAACACAGCATGAAGCATGGGAGATGTACTAACCTTCACACTCACAGAACACTGTCAACAGCATACCAGCATGGTCCACGCCCTACAATCTGAAAGGGCAACGCCTATCTCACATACCCTTTTATAGCAGTGTCCTGAAATCACAGTGAGACATGCAATCAGTACACACCTGGCTGCATGTAATTAGCAAATGCTGTCTTACAATTGGTGCAGAGGCCATCACATGGACCTATGCAGATACCTACAAAAGCATTGAGTACCCACACTACACTCATGCAATACATTCATTGCACAAAACCTACAGAGAAAGAGTGAGAGAGACAGAGAGAGAAACAAACAAATATAACGACAGCCAGCAGCAAAAGCAGCAGCAAACAGAAAGCAGCAAGCAGCAACAAGCACCACTGGCACAGCAACAGCTGCCACAAACACAGGTAATGCAAAGTAGCAGGTTAATCCTGTGTATACTGTGACACCTCCAAATGTATCATAGTTCGCTATCTATAGGTATGTGCATGAGATAGGTTGTGTGTACATAGTCCTGAAATATAAACATATGTAATATTGCTGTACATGTTGCCCATACTTAACACTTCCATAGCTTAGAACACAAGGCCAGTTGTGCATATGATGCAGTAGTTCCCAGGGTCAGTAGAGGTTCCTCCTCATTGGTGTGGGACCACTGTGTATGTATGGCACTGTTCAGGTACATATCATGTAGTATGGCCAGGGATTAATATCAGTCTGTCATGTGGTGCTATGTCCTCCAGGGGTGAATGTAGCACACATCCAGGGATACCATTTCGTAACAGTGATGCTATGTGTTCTGCAATGATGAGGGTGGCTCTCACCTGGACATGTGAGAGGATAGGGAGGTGACAGTCATCTGGGATAACTAATACCACATGTGTAGGAGAATGGGGGGGGTACCTGCACCTAAACTGCAACAATGTTGCCAATATCTGTGCATTTGGTGAATGTGAAGCATCTTAACACTGCTGACCACAGATGCCTTGCCGTCATGTGAATCTGCCCTGTGCTGCAGTAGCCTCCTACTGTTGTTATACAATATGCCTGTATCTGTACTCCACTGGACAGGATTAATAAGTGGTGTGCAGTTGTTCTGGGTTAGATATGTGTGTGCACAGTACATGCAGTATGTGGGATGTCTGTGGTAAGCATATGCAAAGGTGCTGGTGGTGTGTGTTGTGGCTTCCACTGGCCCAATGGGCTGCATGGATAGCATCACTGTCATAACTACTGAATAACTGTGTAATTAAATGCATACATAGCAAGGTAGTGTACTGTGCTTGTGGTGTTGTTCGGATTTGTAAATCCAGGCTGAGTAATGTGTGCACATCACAGGGTTGGGTTGGATGGCAACACACATTCAGTATGTAGGGATGAACACCCAGAATGTGTCAGACGTGTCGCCTGTGCAGAAGTATCTGGCCATTACCTGTGCATCCCCCACAACACACACACATGCAACATATGGCAGAAGTACTATAGCTGTACACACATGTTCATAGGTTCATACTAGACTATTTGCCCTAGGGCATTGGTAAGCCTAGTAGAATGTGTTTGTCTTTCGCCACCCAATTACAAATTATGCTGCTATGCCCTTGTCCGATGTTAGTATACTGTGCCTCCGTCTAACAGTGACATAGAAGTGATACCTGGGGTACAACTATGATCTACATCCAGTCATCTAGATTCCTATGGAAGAGCGTCAATGAGGGACTCTGCCTAACCTGTAGTGTGAGCTCATTACAGAGTGAAGGGAGCCTCTCGGTTAGGAATATGCCCCTCCAGCATGTCCATGTATGTCAGTGCTGAGGTCCAGCTCTCCTGAGCATGTGGCTGTATGGGACTCTGATTGCCTGAGGTGCAGCATGTTCATTACTGCTGGGTAGGACATGGCTGTATATGGCACGCACAGATTGCCTCTGAACAGGCAATAAGCCACTGAGTCCAGCTGGATTTACTTTACCTGGGCAGCATATGACATCTGTGTGAGCCATTGCATCCCCTTGATGAGGTACTGTTGTCCTGTACCAGTTGCTGTGGGTGTCTGGTTAGGTACATCCCAAAAGGTGCATTGTACGCAATTATAGGCTTGATGATGGATGAGTAAAGAGGCACAATGACCTCCACTGCCATACATGTGAATCCCTCATGATTAGCTGGGCTATATAACATGTCTCTCAATCCACATTGGCCATGTGGTTGACAAATGACAGACCGCTACCATGTTTCTTCCCCAGGTCCCCAACCACGTCTTCTGTACTCAATGGCCTAACACCTATGTTGTACTGTGCCACCAATGTGGATGCGTGGGAATCTGCATTGAATACTGATACTCCCCCTCCTTTGTTCAACTGTTGGGGCTGACAAGAATGGTAACAGCTATAACCTGGTAGTACTGGTGTGCTCCTGTGAAACCTGAAACAGGTACATGTTAATGCACAGATATCGATGTCCAGAATGTCAAGTAGGGTTTTGAGTGCGTGCATCCTTAGGTCTAGACTTCTGGTGTTGAGTAGCATCACTCTTACTTCCTCATCCTTTGTGATACAAATGGATGTGGGTTTGCCTTATGACCCTTGCCTAATACAGGCACTATGGGTGTAGCAAGAGGCTCCGCCAAATTCCAATAGGACAGGGGCGACAGGTGCAAGCTGTCCCTAGCAAAGCATACCACCCCAAGACTCAAGGCATTGGCACACCTGTGAATGACACCAGTATGTCAGTCAATTGTTGGAAGGGATCATCGTGCCTTGATATTGTGGCATGGTTCTAGGTGAGGGTAGGATGCTACTCAAGGTCAGGGTCAAACTGTCTTGGGCTACGTGCTCAGAGAGCTCTGTACTGTCTCATGTCATGTAGTCCAGGGAGGAATGTGTCAGGCCATTCACACCAGCATGGACATTGACTGAGTCATACCTGTACTTGCCTTGGGGTTACCTGAGTGTTTGTGTTATGTGGCAGGTCATAGTGGCCGACAGGCTGCACACCGTGACCCTCACCTCGTTAAGCCTGGTGAACGTGATGTTAGTGTGCCTGATGATAGAGGCACCTAGTACAGGTGTATGAGGTGTGTTGTTTACTGTTAATTGCTGTGAGTGTTCAGCACATTGGCTTTGTGTGATATGTGTTGCACATGTTCGTTTCCGTGGTAGTGGTTGCATGGATGTCTGCTTAGGAGGTCTCTGCTGCATAGGCATAGCTGTGGTCCGAGCCTACAAGTATGTTCATGTGTGATCATGTGTGACCTGCAGCAGGGAACCTGAATCTTGTGCCCCAGGTACTGATGATGATGAAATGTCTGTAATGGTGCAGGAAGGTGTGTCTGGGTCCACCATTGGTCAGCCAATTGACAGTACACAGCTTTCAACCCCGTCAATGCGCACAGTCATCCTGCCGTTACATCCTTTGTCACCATTGTCCCTAGGTGATGGACAGTCTGCAGTGGGCATAGATCAGGGTAATGTGGTACCTGTGGTACATGCATCCCACAAGGCAGCCATGAGCAGGGGCCTCCAATGGTACCACGCAGACAGTCGCCCATGGGTTCTCGTGGGGGCATCCGTGGCCGTACTGCCTCTGGCTGATGTGCCCAAGGAGGTATGTCAACCTCCACTATGTTTCGAACTGTCATGCAGGCACAGGCACGTATGGAAAGGTACACCAGACAGGGTCTGAGGGAGCTGAGAGAATGTCGCACAGCCATGACAGATGGCATGCGTGACGTTGCAAATGCTATCCGTAACTTCACAGATGTCGTTGACAGACGTTGTGGGGGCATAGAACAGCTGCTCCACAACCAGATGTCCATGGGCCAGGGCCATGGTGCGCGCATGCGTCGGCGTGGCGTATGCCAGCAACAGCACCAGCTGGCAGTGGCCGCGGACGACAACAGGCCCACTCGCGCACCTCAAGTGCCAGCCCCAGCAATGCTGGGTCTGTGCTGTCATCAAGACGCCCCAGGAGACCACGTGCACGTGGCTCTGGACAGTCCCAACAGGGAACTGTGTCCAGTCAACACACCCCTGCTTCCGATGACAGTACCCAGTCTGGGTTAGTACCGGATACGGCCCGTAGCACCCCTGCCAGGCACAGGTACCGTGTCCGTGCCCACAGACACTGATCTGGATGACCTGACAGATGCAGTCTGTGGCTGTCTACAAAACCCTGTACATGGCAGCCATTATGTGGGACTGTGTGCATGCTTACACACATGCAGAAACCTAACACCTAGGGCAAACACATACACACACACACTGCACCAACACCGGTCCACCCTGTACTGCTGCCCTCATAAACACACATACACACACATGTCAATTGGTGTTACCAGTGGCTGGCTTGGGCATACCTAACCCACACCCTGTGCATATGATGACACTGTGCCACCTCCTGCATACTACAACATCGGTGCAGGTAAAGGTAAACACATTGCTGATGCACAGGGTGACTACATAGATGTGTATAAGTAGTAACATGTTGGTAACTGTTCACTGTTCCAGTATAATTGTGTGTATATCCCAGCAGTCCTGCTGCAGTAA
Organism: Protopterus annectens; assembly: GCF_019279795.1. Classification (NCBI taxonomy): domain Eukaryota; kingdom Metazoa; phylum Chordata; order Ceratodontiformes; family Protopteridae; genus Protopterus; species Protopterus annectens. The sequence continues at coordinate 509,372,882 of NC_056727.1, read as the reverse complement.
CTGTATGACTGTCCTCAATTGTTATATGCACCCATACTACTTACCAAAGTGTACCAGCTGCACACCATCACATGCTAACATTGACTATGGCAATGCGCATCTTGTGCTGTTACGTAGATTCAGCTATATGTAACTGTTCTGTCACACATGCATTTATACACACCCTGCTACCCACACAGATGCACAAGCTCACCTGCCATTCCCATTATTTATCACCCTACATGAGTAGCTGTTGATACATGACAGGTACACATTTGAGAAGTGCACTATGTTGTTTACTACTGGCGTCCCCTTCTCTACCTGTACTCACAGGGTGCAGGCAACCTCATCGGTTGAAAGATGTAATGTGCATCAGGTACTGTAGTACCCTGATTGCCACATCAAACATGTTTCCCTTATGGAAATGCACACACAGACACATCCCACATCCACACACTTGCCACATTCAGGCTTCAGAGCACTATCTAGGTATATTTGGGTACATGTGCGTGTTACAGTAGCATGTAACACTATACTGAGTACTGGCAGTTGTCTGTTGTCATGTTGTCTGTATAGAAATTAAGAATTGTTTGATTATCCTACTCCGTTTTGTGGACATTACTTGAAGAAGTGTTACCTTACATGTGTTATTGGTACCACCAGTATGTCAGTCAATTGTTGGAAGGGATCATCGTGCCTTGATATTGTGGCATGGTTCTAGGTGAGGGTGGTAGATGCTACTCAAGGTCAGGGGTCAAACTGTCTTGGGCAAGGTGCTCAGAGAGCTCTGTACTGTCTCATGTCATGTAGTCCAGGGAGGAATGTGTCAGGCCATTCACACCAGCATGGACATTGACTGAGTCATACCTGTACTTGCCTTGGGGTTACTTCAGTGTTTGTGGCAGGCATATGTGGCAGGTCATAGTGGCCCGTCACAGGCTGCACACCGTGACCCTCACCTCGTTAAGCCTGGTGAACGTGATGTTAGTGTGCCTGATGATAGAGGCACCTAGTACACACCAGGTGTATGAGGTGTGTTGTTTACTGTTAATGGCTGTGAGTGTTCAGCACATTGGCTTTGTGTGATATGTGTTGCACATGTTCGTTTCCGTGGTAGTGGTTGCATGGATGTCTGCTTAGGAGGTCTCTGCTGCATAGGCATAGCTGTGGTCCGAGCCTACAAGTATGTTCATGTGTGATCATGTGTGACCTGCAGCAGGGAACCTGAATCTTGTGCCCAGGTACTGATGATGATGAAATGTCTGTAATGGTGCAGGAAGGTGTGTCTGGGTCCACCATTGGTCAGCCAATTGACAGTACACAGCTTTCAACCCCATCAATGCGCACAGTCATCCTGCCGTTACATCCTTTGTCACCATTGTCCCTAGGTGATGGACAGTCTGCAGTGGGCATAGATCAGGGTAATGTGGTACCTGTGGTACATGCATCCCACAAGGCAGCCATGAGCAGGGGCCTCAATGGTACCACGCAGACAGTGCCCATGGTTCTCGTGGGGCATCCGTGGTCGCATACTGCCTCTGGCCGATGTGCCCAAGGAGGTATGTCAACCTCCACTATGTTTCGAACTGTCATGCAGGGCACACACAGGCACGTATGGAAAGGTACACCAGACAGGGTCTGAGGAGCTGAGAGAATGTCGCACAGCCATGACAGATGGCATGCGTGGCGTTACAAATGCTATCCGTAACTTCACAGATGTCGTTGACAGACGCTGTGGGGGCATAGAACAGCTGCTCCACAACCAGATGTCCATGGGCCAGGGCCATGGTGTGCGCTTGCGATGCGTGGCGTATGCCAGCAACAGCACCAGCTGGCAGTGGCATGACGACAACAGGCCCACTCATGACCTCAAGTGCCAGCCCCAGCAATGCTGGGTCTGTGCTGTCATCAAGACGCCTGGAGACCACGCACGTGGCTCTGGACAGTCCCAACAGGGAACTGTGTCCAGTCAACACACCCCTGCTTCCGATGTCAGTACCCAGTCTGGGTTAGTACCGGATACGACCAGTAGCCCCTGCTAGGCACAGGCACCGTGTCCGTGCCCACAGACACTGATCTGGATGACCTGACAGATGCAGTCTGTGGCTGTCCACAAGACCTGTACATGGCAGCCATTATGTGGGACTGTGTGCATGCTTACACACATGCAGAAACCTAACACCTAGGGCAAACACATACACACACACACTGCACCAACACCGTCCACCCTGTACTGCTGCCCCTCCTATGACAAACACACATACACACACATGTCAATTGGTGTTACCAGTGGCTGGCTTTGGGCATACGAACCCACACCCTGTGCATATGATGACACTGTGCCACCTCCTGCATACTACAACATCGGTGCAGGTAAAGGTAAACATTGCTGATGCACAGGGTGACTACATAGATGTGTATAAGTAGTAACATGTTGGTAACTGTTCACTGTTCCAGTATAATTGTGTGTATATCCCAGCAGTCCTGCTGCAGTAACTGTATGACTGTCCTCAATTGTTATATGCACCCATACTACTTACCAAAGTGTACCAGCTGCACACCATCACATGCTAACATTGACTATGGCAATGCATCTTGTGCTGTTACGTAGATTCAGCTATATGTAACTGTTCTGTCACACATGCATTTATACACACCCTGCTACCCACACAGATGCACACGCTCACCTGCCATTCCCATTATTTATCACCCTACATGAGTAGCTGTTGATACATGACAGGTACACATTTGAGAAGTGCACTATGTTGTGTACTACTGGCCCCTTCTCTACCTGTACTCACAGGGTGCAGGCAACCTCATCGGTTGAAAGATGTAATGTGCATCAGGTACTGTAGTACCCTGATTGCCACATCAAACATGTTTCCCTTATGGAAATGCACACACAGACACATCCCACATCCACACACTTGCCACATTCAGGCTTCAGAGCACTATCTAGGTATATTTGGGTACATGTGCGTGTTACAGTAGCATGTAACACTATACTGAGTACTGGCAGTTGTCTGTTGTCATGTTGTCTGTATAGAATAAAAGAATTGTTTGATTATCCTACTCCGTTTTGTGGACATTACTTGAAGAAGTGTTACCTTACATGTGTTATTGGTACCACCACCTTCTCTTTAGTAGTTTGTTTGTATAGGGTGCTATCAACATCACTGCTTGTGAAGGGTAATGACCACCCTGCAGTGCATAGCCCCATGTGGCAAAAGCCACATCCCACCCCATCATTGTGCACACACACTAACCCCACCAACAGTAAAACACATACTTTCCATTTGCAAGATTCAAACCCATACCTAACTGTGTTATGACAGTAGAAACAGACACATTAGCAGAGTGTGCTATTTGCAGTAGTTGCAGAAATCCCTACTAATGCTGTACTTAGAGGGTGCTGACATCATCTGTGTGTAGGAGGAGGGATGTGCACCCTGTAGTGTGTTCTCCCAGTTGTCAAAAGGCAGTTAACCCTCCCAGCATAGTGCACACATAAACCCCACTCATACTAACACACATATATTCCTTTTGCAGGATTCAAACCGCTACCTAACTTCGTTATGACACTGGAGAAAGGCGCATTAGCAGAGCTATGCGAATTACTGGAGGACTTACTACAGGTAATATAGTTATACAGTCCTGACATCATCAGTGTTTCAAAAGGGAATCTGCATCCTGTACTGTACTGTCACAGTTGCTAATAGGGACATTTCCAACACACACATCGATGTGTTTGAGGTTTGCATATGTGGGGGATCCAGTACTCCAGTGTGATGAGTATATGGTTTGATTGCAACAATGAGGGATATACTCCGAGTGGTGAGCTGTTTGTACTCATGGTTGTGATGATCAGGTCTAGTATATCTTCCCCTCTTGTGGGAAGGTTGGTTACCTGTTCCATAGCCAAAGAATGTATGATCTATGTGAACCCTAGAGCTTTGGTATTGTGGCTTGTGTAATGTTCACAGTCTATGTTTAGGTAGCTAACGTCACCTAGTATGATGGTGTTTGCAGAGTAATCTAAAATGTCCTGTGTCAGCATGAAGGCTGTGTGGGAGTCCTGAGTTTGAGAGGGTGCTGTAAGAGCTCCTCTGTGTCTCTTGCCATGTGGTCCAGGGAGGTACGTCTCAGGTTGTTTGCACCAGCATGGACAATGTCTGCCTCATAGCTGTACTTGCTGTGGAGTGACCTGTGTGCCTGTGTTATGTGGCACATGCTATCACCCGACAAATAGCTAACTGTGACCCTCACCGTGCTCTGTCTGGAGGGCGGCACGTCTGTCAACAGCTCATGTCAAGCAAGTTCACACCCCTCATAAATGATGTGGAAACCTTCAAAGGCCCAAAGCCTGTTGACAATATGGACCAGACTGCAGATACCTCTATAAAGGCATTCTATGACACATTCAGGAATGCATGGATCATGAAGCCATATAGGAAAGCATGACCCAATTCTCCAAAGGCAGATGTCATGGGTGCCGGACACCAGCCATAAACACACTATACAATAGAAGGATGACGCCACTACATGATACAACAACCTCCCAAAATGTGAAGGCACCACTGATGAGTATTGGAAGACAACTACAGGCACCCATATGATTGTCTAAGGCCATCTTTGAGAGAGGGTTCCACAAGCCACTGAGGATAATCACAAGGCTGCCTGTAGTTATGTTAGTAACCTGGGTGGTAATACCCAGATATGCTCAGAGGTAATCCAAGATGTCACACAAAATACAAAACATGCAGACATTGCCATCATCATAGTGGGCAGGTTCAATGCTGCCTTCTCCCCCCACGACACCAAAGGGCACATATGTCTCGTGGCACAGTGCTGCCCCCCCTGACATCACAGATGCTCAGGTAAGACATGCCCTTCCCAAAGCAATAAACACTGCATCAATGGGACCAGACAGTGTCCCAGGCTGTGTCCTACATGAACCATGAGAAGAGCTACACCCAGACATAACACCACTGTTCAATCCCAGCCTTAATACACGGTATGTGGCCAGAGAGTGGCATACAGCAACAGTGGTCCCTCAACATTCATGTGGTGCCTTCACGGATCCTGGACACTACTCGATCCATATGTCTGACTAGCTTTGTCTGCAAAGCTATGGCAAGGATCATCATGAACCTCACATATCTAGATATTGTGGACCTACAGACATGTCACCATACACAGTTTGGCTTTGTCAATGGAAAATCCTGCCTCTCCAACCAGTTTGATTTCTTTGAAACAGGTCACCAAGGCCACTGTCAAGGGGAAGGAGGTGTACACAGCCTACCTGAACCTTGCATAAGCCTTGGATACAATACCCCAGTTGTGCATTCTAGGGAAGCTCACCAGTGTACATATTAACCCCTATGTCACTATGGGTATTGCACAGTGGCTCAAGGGCAGAACACACATGGTAGAATTGCTGGAGCCATGTCAGCCTCCAACCTGGTACAAGTGGTGTCCCACAAGGCACAGCCCTGGGAGCTGTCATCTTCATTATATATTTATCATAGGTACAGGCCAACATGGAAGTACTGTGGCACAGCAAGTCGCAGGTGACTGCAAACTGGACACCATAATCAACTCACCAGCTAACACACGCACCCTCCAAAAGGGACTCTTGGAAACACACGACTTGTGCCACAGCCATGGCCTCACGCGAATGACAGAAAACGTATAGTCATCCCCTTTGTCAAACACAGAGTGACCACAACGTACCACATATGTGTTAATCCATTAAGTGCAGATGAAGGAATTATGGACCTTGGGGTACACAGGTTGATAGCATTCTACCATTTGACAACAACATGGACAAAGTGGTTAGGTAAGCATGTTATATGGGCCACATCATCATGGGATCCACATGTAGATCAGGGGTGGACATTGTGCCCTTTACTCATCCCTCATCATGCCCATTATTCACTATCATGATCCTCTCGGCATGCACCTTTACCAGACACCTGCAGCAACTGGAGATACCACATATGTACCTCGACAAGGGGATCAAAGGGCTCAAACAGATGCCACATACTGACTGGTTAAAGTAACAGCAGCTCTACTCAGTGACATACTGCCTGTTCATAGGCAATCTGTGCCTGACATAGAAGGCCAGGTCATACCCTCAGTTAATGGCCATGCTGCATCTCAGAATGTCCAGATCCCACCAGGATACACACTGGAAATACTTGAACCTCAGGAGTGATATACACAGGACATGCTGGAGGGGCACATTCACAACTCAGAGGCTCCTTCATTCCGAATATTATCCCAATAGAGGTTAGGCAGACTGACTCAGTGACTATCTTCAAGAGTGATATTAATGACAGGATGTGACATTGTAGGGTTACCCTGGGTATCACTTATGTGTCACTGTGAGACAGAGGCACAGTATACTAACCTTGGAAAAGGGCATAGCAAGACAGATTCACAATGCATGTTGAAAGGCACACATTCTGGCTAGGTGGATACATGCCCTGGGCAGACATCCTGTGCGAACCTATGGACCTATGTATCTTTATCACCATTGTCCCTATGTGCTGTTAATCACCAATGTAATCTCAATACTGTGGTAGCATGTGCAAAGGTCAGTTGTCAGTCACCTCTATGGTACAGTTGTGGAATATGTGTGTCATGTAGTAATGTCACAGCTGCCACATGTACACAGTCAACCCTATCCCCTACCCATGGATGTACATCACATGTATGAGATGGAAACATGGCCAAACTGTGGACTAAGCACTCTGAACCCAGTACTGGCATAACCTGTCTGGTGGCATGAAATACTACAGTGACAGCAATACCAATCTGATGTGGACCTACACGGACAGCAATACAAGCATGGAAACACAACAGGTCAGTTGTGGCGCCTAAGGATAGCATCCTGCATGACTGGCAGACATCTCTGCAGCTGGCACACAGGCATACATTAGGCCTGCACACAGCACGCATAACACATAGCACACAAATCCTGTGTGTCAAACAAGCACAGTCTGTACAGCTATACAACACTACTGCCGCAGTTGTGTTAGGTACTTTATTGTCCAGTACAGTGAGACAATGCTCACCAGGCTGGAAAAGGGTAGGTCACAGTGATATGCTCATGGGGCACTATGGTTCACCACATAACACAAACATACAAGTCAGTCAGATGCATGGACACATATGACTCAGTCATTATCCATGCCACCACAGCTGATGTGGGATGTCCCTCACTGGGATACATGATAGGGAACATGGAAGGGATCACTGAGCAAGTGACACAGGCTGGTAGACCCCTGACCTTGGTTGGCATCAGACCCTCACCAGGGATTCTGACAAATTACTGAATGCTAATGACTTAGTGTAGCTACAAAACCCTAGCTGAATGGTTCTTAGCATGCAGTCACTGCATTGCTATGGAATACTGTCTTACCACTCCCACAACAGGTGAAAACATGCAGCTCCTGTACATCAGCAACATGTAGACTATATGCCCCAGGCCAGGTGTGCACCCCTCACTACTAGGCTGATAGCATCTACATCTCACACTGTATGTACACATCCCACATGCTGCACCTGCACAGAAGACCACGGTCATAATGTTACTCTGTGCAAATACCATGTGGCAGGCATCACACATGGTAACTATTGAAGGTCACAGGTACATATGCGTATTTGGTACACACATACATCATGTGTGCATTGCCATAACTGGTTTAATCAATGTCTTGCATTATTGTGAGTGACAACCCACACACATGGGCATTCTGTGTGTGCAAAACACACGTGGCATGTCTGTAATCAAAAGCCATACATAATTGTGATATCGTTTAGGAAGGGGTATGTGCATCCTGTGGTGTGTTTTCCCAGTTGCCAAAAGGGATGTTTCTTTCATACACACTTACACACACACTTACCCCCCTTCACACACACTTGCCACCTGCTGGATTCAAACCCCTACCTAACTATGTTATGACACTAGAGACGGACGCATTAGCAGAGCGCGCTATTCGCCTAACTGGGAGGTTTTCTTTCCCCTGATATACTTATAGGGTGCTGACATCATCAGAGTTTAGAAAGTGGAATGATCATCCTGTGGTGTGTTTTCCCAGTTGCCAAAAGGGATGTTTCTTTCATACAAACTTACACACACACTTACCCCCCTTCACACACACGTGCCACCTGCTGGATTCAAACCCCTAACTAACTATGTTATGACACTACAGACGGACGCATTAGCAGAGCGCGCTATTCGGATTACTGGGAGGTTTCCTTTCCCCTGATATACTTATAGGGTGCTGACATCATCAGAGTTTATAAAGTGGAATGATCATCCTGTGGTGTATTTTCCCAGTTGCCAAAAGGAATGTTTCTTTCATACACACTTACACACACACTTACCCCCCTTCACACACACTTGCCACCTGCTGGATTCAAACCCCTGCCTAACTATGTTATGACACTACAGACAGACGCATTAGCAGAGCGCGCTATTCGGATTACTGAGAGATTCCTTTTCTCCGATATACTTATAGGGTGCTCACATGATCAGTGTCTAGAAAGGGGAATGAGCATCCTCTGGTGTGTTTTCACAGTTGCTAGGAGTAACATTTGGACCAAGTGTGTGAGCATGCCCAGTTCAGCCTTCCCATGGCATGTTGTGTGAAAGATGTCTCATTTATCTAAGTGTGTGAGCATGCCCAGTGTGGGCTTTACATATGTTGAACTCTGCAGCCCATCACATTTGTGGATGAGTGTGACCTTCAACAAATACCTCCAGTTTATGGTTGTGTGTTCTGTGCCATGTTGTGCAGTTACTGTCCGAATGCTTTTTGTGTGAACAAAGCAGGGAGTATACTGTGCCTGCAGGTTTTGCATGGGATACTTTGCACACAATTGTCAACATCCGTTCATACTGACCTAACACTGTAGCACTGTATAGTGTTGTGTTTCAGTACTTTCACTGTGGTGGTCAGTATCCTGGGCTTTAGTCCTATCACCGCTTTACATTTCCATAGTGTGCACAACAGCCTGGTTAGGGTTCAGTTGTGCACATCTGCACAAAGGCAGTGCCTCTACAGACCCTGGTAATTACTGCCCCATAAGCTTAACAAGTGTAGTCTGCAAATCTATGGAGAGGATCATAATTGAGCTCATAAACAAAGATATGGGGACATGCAGACATTGTACCCATCCCATTTTGGCTTGGTCAGGGGCAGATCATGCCTTTTGTACTGGGTTGACATCTTCAAATTGGTCACTTAGGCCATTGTGGGGGAAAGGCAGTCCATACAGCCTACCTTGGCCTTGCAAACACTTTCAACACAATACCCCACTCAGGTATTGTGGAAAACCCTAACAACTGAAATGTAAACCCATATGTCACAAGATGGGTTGCAAACTGCCTTAAGGATGGGACCCACAGGGTTAGAGTTGCTGGCACTATGTTAGACTCCAGGCTGGTCACAAGTGGTGTCACACAGGGCTCAGTCCTTGGCCCCCATTGTTTGTCATGTACTTCCCAGAAGTACAGGCCAACATGGGAGGACTTTGGCTGACAATGTTTGCAGATGACTGCACACTGGGCACCATGGTGGACAGTGCATCACACACGGATATCCTTCAGAAGGGACTCACAGTAACTGATAGCTGGTGCCAGGGCCATGGCCTGAAGTCAAAGTGCACAACATGTGTAGACATACCCTTCAGGAAAAGAAAGGTGACCCCAAGCTACCATATAGGTGGCAATCCTCTAAGCACAGAGGAGGTTATCATGGACCTGGGGACCCAGGTTGACAGTCGCCGTTCTTCTGAGACTCACATTGCTAAAGTGGCTAGAAAGACCTTCTACATTGCCCACCTGCTCAGGATGGGATTCACATCCAGATCTAGTGGGTCATTGTTCCCCTGTACTCTTCACTTATCAGACCGGTGATCGAGTCAAATGCCCTATTCTGGCTGTATGTCACCCAACATCTGCAGCAATTGCAGACACCCTGAATGTCCCCACCTAAAGGATCAAGGAACCCCAACAGCTGTCATATGCTGCCAGATTGAAGACACTCCCACTCTATTCACTCACATACCGTCTGCTTAGAGGTGACATGTGCCTGACATGCGAGGCCATGTCCAAACAGGGATTAATGGACATGCTCCACCTCAGAATCGGCAGATCCACCTGAACCACTAGTGCAGGTGACTTACACCTTAGCAGGGTTGTATGTTGGACATGTTGGAGGGATAAGTTATCACCCAGAGACTCCCTATGCTGTGTAATACAATCCCGGTCCATGTGAGGCAGAGCACCTTGCTGGCTGTGTTCAAGAGGTATCTTGACCTGTGGATGGAAGGTCATACGTTTAACCCAGGGATCGTCACGGTGTCACTGCTGGAGAGAGGCATGACACAATAATGGGCACAGTACTGTTTCCATATAAGGGGTGGTGTATGCCAATGAACTCTGTGCTAGGCTTATACCTGCCTTAGGGAAGATAGCCTAGTATAAACCTATGTACCTATGAACCTATCTGACCATGTTGCATTATGTTCAGATGTGAACTACTTACAACAGCCTCATCCAACATCGGTAGTGTATTCCACAACATGGGTGTACATTGGCGAACACTACCGATGTGCCTAGGCCATTTCTAATGCTAGTCGGAGAGTGTGTTTGTCCATCAACACATGTAAGTGATGTTTGCCATGACATATGTCTTGTTTAGTATACTGTGCCTCTGTCTACCTGTGACATAACATTGATACCCAGGGTAAACCTCCCATCTCCCATGCACTCATTAGGATTCCTGTTGAGGGACTCAACGAGTGTCTCTGGACAACCTGTACTGGTAGTTTACTCATGTGTGGGGGTGGCTTCTGTGTTTTGGATAATGCAGTACAGCCTGTCCTATATATGTCAGTGCTGGGGTTCAGGTCCCTCATGTGCATAGCTCCCTGCCATTCAGATTGTACAAGGTGCAGCATGTGCATTGATTCCAGCTTGGACATGGCTTTCTACATCAGGCACAACTTGCATCTGGGTGGACAGCATGGCAGTGTGTGGAGCTGCACTCTGTGTAATCAGACTACACATTACATGTGTTCCAGCTCTGTCATACTCCTGGTGAGGTACTGTTGTGGACTTTACAGGTGCTGGATGTGTCTGCATGAGGTACACCCCACAGGGGCTGTTGTGGTCATTTCTAATGCTGATGAAAGATAACTGCAGAACCACAATGACCTCACCTTAGCTAGATGTCAGACAGCATGGACCATGCAATCACATATAAAAACAGGACCGTCTCCGCAAAGGGAAAGTGTCCTGTCTGGTGGACCCCAGCCATAAACAGACTGTATGACAGATGACGGTTACTAATGCAAGACAGAGCTACATCTCCAAAAGGGAAGACAGCTGTGATCAGCACTAGTAGAAAGCTACATTATCTCATAAAGACATGCAAGGTCAACTTGGGGACATAAATCACCAAAGACAATGAAGGTAACCACACTGATTTCTCCAGTTATGTCAGACACCTGGTTGTGAACCCTCGGATATGCTCAGAGTTGGTACACAACAACATATATTCCAGTGACCTGACAGATATTGGCAACATTCCGGCGGACAGCTTCAGTACGATTTACCCCCTCCCTCACCCCCAAAAGAAGATAGTTATCACTGTTTTATGTAACCTCACTGTCATCTTGGATGTCCATGTGAGAGCCACACTCAGCAAAGACAAGTACACAGCATCCATGGGACCTGCTGGTATCACCAGTTGCATGCTATGTGAACTCCAGAAGGGGCTGGACCTGTTGATACAACTGCTATTTAACCTTAGTCTTGCTACAGGATATGTACCTGAACAGTGGCGTACGGCAACAGTGGTCCCACTCCACAGAGGAGATGCCTCCACAGACCATGGCAACTACCACCACACAAGCTTAACCAGCCTTGTCTGCTAAGATATGGGAAGAGTCATTATGGAGCTCTTACACAGACACATTACTGACCTACGGACCCTTGTTCCCACCTAGTTCAGCTTTGTACAGGGCAGATCCTGCCTTTTGCACCTAGTTGACTACTATGAAACTGTCAGTAGGGCCATCGATGAGGGCTACAGTCCACACAGCCTACCTGCACTTGGCTAAGGCCTGTGACACAATACCACACTCAGGCATCATAGCCAAGCTCAACAGCTGACATATAACGGCATATGTCGCAGGATAGGTTGCAAAATGGCTAAGAAACAGAACCCATAAAGTCAACATTGCAGGTGCCTTGTCAGATTGAAGCCAGTCACAGGTGGTGTCCCACAAGGATGTGTCCTGGGACCCCTCTTAATTGGTATTTACTTTTCAGATGTGAAAGCAAACATAGGGGGGTTGTGGCTGACAAAGTTTGCAGATGACTGCAACCTAGGCACCATAGTGAATACATCAGCCGGCACACAAATACTACAGAATGCCATCACAAAGGCAGATAGCTGGTGCCAGACACATGGCCTGAAACTGAATGCAACTGATGTGTATTCATCCCCTTTGGGAGGAACAAAGTACCCACAGATCAATACATAGACAGCAACCCACTGAGCACAGACAACAAATCAGACACCTGGGGGCACATGTAGATAGTGACATCTCTTTTGACACCCCTGTTGCCAAAGTGGTTAGGAAGACTTTCTATCTTGCCCACCTTATCATGGAGGGTTTTCCATCAAGATCATAGGAGGTCATTGTTCCACTATCCTTCTCCCTTATCAGGCCCATGATTGAATACAACGCCCCAAATGGTATGTACCTCACCCAGCAATTGCAACAGCTGGAGACACCCCAAAGGTACCTACCATGAAGATCAGGGTTCTTCAACACATGTCAGATGCTTCCAGAATAGAGGAAATCCAGCTTTGTTCAGTGTCATACGCAAGATACGACAGGTGTCCTATGCCTGACATACAAGACCATGTCCAATCAGGATTTGGTGGACATGCTCCACTGCAAGCAATCCAAATCCACCAGAGCCATGAGAGCTGAGGATTTGAACCTCAGCACATACATGTATAGGACATGCTGGAGGGACAGAGTCATAACTCAGAGGCATCTCACACTCTAGCAGAGTATCCCAGTCCATGTTTGACAGAGTCCCTCACTGACTCTCTTCAGGAGACATCTGGACAACTGCATTTGAGACTGAGGCACAGACTAGACAGAGGCACAGTCATGTTATTCAATTACGTAAGGGGTCATACTGTGTCACTACTAAGTCAGAGGCACAATCATCATAATCTATTCTGTACACTTATTACCAGTATGAGGTGCAATAGCCACATCACTATGGCTAGGCTTATACATGCACTAGGGCAGATAGGCTAGTAGTAGACTATGACACTATGAAACACCGTGTATGTGTAGCTATTGTCAATCAAACAGTATGATGTGGTTTGGGGCTTGATATCTCCCTGTATTCCAACATTGTTTTGTCTATTCCTTCTAGCATGTCTAGAGATCAGTTGCTAGTGTCCTCTCCTGCTCAGCTGGCGAACCTGGAATATTGAGGCAATGTTACACTTGCCTCATGTACACTGACAACCCTCTCCTTCTGCCATAAAACACACATACATGTGAGAGATGCAACTATATAGCCAAAGTGGAGGCTGAGCTCTCTCAACATAGGACTAGCAAGACCAGAGGGAAGGTGAAGGTAACCACACACACATCACAAATCCAGTCTCACATGGCACTATCACAACTTAAGATCATACACATAGACACACAGAGACACTCTCGGAGGCTCTGATCAGGATTCTACTGGAATGGCAGTGGCCACCACAGCAGACACTCACACAACTGCCTCCACAGGGCACAGCACATGCAACACATTGACCACAGAGTCGGTGTGCCAAACAGTCACAGCCCTTAAGGCCAAAAACAATGCCAGACACACTTGTCTATGGTTACTCCATAGTCAGACACACTGACGTCCCGCCACCAGATCGGGTACGGAGGAGGTCACAGTAAGCTGCCTATCGGGCACTGGAATCCACCACATAATGCAAGCACTCAGGTCACTCAACTGCAAGTACAGGTCTGACCCAGTCATTATCCATGCTGGTGTGAACAACCTGAGATGTACCTCCCTGGACTACATGGAAAGAGACATAGAGGATCCCTCTGATTATGTAGGCCAGGCAGGTATGACCCTGACCTTCAGCAGTATCCTACCTTCACCAAGTATGATGCCACATAAACAGAGACAAGATGATCAGCTGTATTATTTTGCTTAGACTATGGTGTCATTCAAAGGGTGTCCAATGTCTGTCTGCCTGGGACGACATGCTGGACAGGCCACAGTGATTTGCAAGGGACGGCTTGCACCTGTCACCCCTGGGCTTCCGGATTTCAGATGATGCTCTTGCCACCCCCATTGTGCCTTTTTTATGCAAGATTCAGATTCTACACCTACCACCCTAGAACACAGTAAAGGAAGGACACTAAGGGTACTGCTGCTCAATGCCAGAGGTCTCAACCTCAAGCTGCACACACTCTATGCCCTTCTCAGTATGTAGCACATTGATGTCTGTGCTGTGCCTGAAACCTGGTTCACAGCTTCTGACAGCACAGCCGCACTATCGGGTGTTACCTCATATCATGCATTCCGGCACCAGCATCCGGACAACACCAAGAAGGATGGTGGGTGTCCATATTCATCAAGGACACCCTCACCTCATTGTTGGTGGCAACACACGATGCATCGGAGACCATCCAGGTGCCAGTGACCAGAGGGCAAGACTGCTCTGCAGTTTGTAGCATGTTACATGCCACCCTCTCAAACTCAGGTACCTCACACAGCTATCCTGCAAACACTGAAGGGGATAAATGTATCTCCAAACACCATCCTACTGGGTGATTCCAACTATCCACATATAGACTGGGATCACTAATCATGCCACAACACTCTAACACAAAGGTTCCATGAGTTCATACACTGAAATGCCATGGAACAACTGGTCCCAATCCCCTCAAGTGGAGGCAACATACTAGAACTCATCATCACGAACATGGGGTCACACTGTTCAACACCAGAAGTATACCCATCATTGGTGAGATCAGATCATGGACTACTCTCAGTGGGAGTCCACATCCCACCCATACCCCAGATGGGAAATCAAACAGCGAAGACCTTCTCAAATGCCGACTTCACATTTCTAAGGACTGGTGTGGTCTCTTTCAAGGCCCTCAAGCCAGCGGACACCATTACCCAAGCCACTGTATCACTTAGAAATGCCTTCTACCAGCACCTCCAGCACTGCATGGATCAGGCAATCCCAAACAAAACAAAGACTCTTTGTACCACAGGCAAGCATCCAGTCTGGTGGACCCTAGCCATAAACAAGCTCTACAACACATGGAAGGAGCTACTACAAGATAGAGCATAATCCGTAGGAGGGAAGACACCCCTGCTCATTGTGAGTAAAACACTGGGTTCCCCCATACAATCATCCGAGGCAAGTTTTGAGAGTAAACCCACTCAGGACTCAAGGGACAATCATGAGGCCTTTTTTGCCTATGTTTGAAACCTGGGAGGGAACTCCCAGATATGCTCAGAATTAGTTCAGAATGATGTAGATATCACTGTTCATTGCAGATTCCTCCCCCCCTCCCCCCAACTGGAGGGGTATCTACACCAGAGGATTGTAGCCCCCCAAACATCTCCAATTCTGGGGGGGAACTGCTCTATCCAAGGCAGAAAACACTTTATCCATGGGACCAGATGGT
Source organism: Protopterus annectens (assembly GCF_019279795.1). Taxonomy (NCBI): domain Eukaryota; kingdom Metazoa; phylum Chordata; order Ceratodontiformes; family Protopteridae; genus Protopterus; species Protopterus annectens. The sequence continues at coordinate 509,357,141 of NC_056727.1, read as the reverse complement.
GTCCCCAGTTGTGTGCTCCATGAACTCAATGAGTAATTACACCCGCAGTTAGGGCAGCTGTTTAATCTTAGCCTCACCTCAGGATATGTGCCCAAGGAGTGGCATACGGCAATGGTGGACCCACTTCACAAAGGAGGTGCCTCCACCAACCCCGGAAACTACCATCCCATCGGCTTGACAAGCCTGTTCTGCTAAGCTATGGAGAGGATCATAATGGGAATTATAAATGAAGACATAGGGGACTTGCAGACATTGGATACAATCCAGTTTGTCTTTGTCAAGGGCAGATCATGCCTTTTAAACTTGGTTGACTTTTTCAAAACAGTCACCCAGGCCATTGACGTGGGCAAGGCAGTCCACACAGCCTACCTTGACCTGGCAAAGGCTTTCGACACAATACCCCACTCAGGTATCATTGAAAACATCACCAGCTTAATTGTGTACCCATACATCACAGCATGGGTTGCAAACTAGCTAAGTGACGGAACACACAGGGTCAAAGTTGCTAGTGCCATGTCACACTCCAGAGCTGTCACAAGTGGTGTCCCACAGGGCTCAGTCCTGGGCCAACATTTGTTCAGCATCTACTTTTCAGAAGTACGAGCAAACACAGGAGGATTATGGCTGACAAAGTTTGACGATGACTGCAAACTGGGAAGCATAGTTGAAAACCCATCTGACACAGACATCCTTTAGAAGGGTCTCATAGACACAGATAACTGGTGCCACAGCCATGACCTTACATTAAACACTAAACAATGCATAACCATACCCTTCAGGAAGAACAAGGTTACCACTACTTCCCATCTAGGTGGCAATCCTCTAAGCACAGAGGAGGTTATCAGGGACCTGGGCACCCAGGTTGACAGTAACCTTTTGTTTGACACTCACATTGCCAGGGTAGTTTGGAAGGCCTTCTACATTGGCCACCTCATCATGCAGGGATTCACATCTAGATCAAGGGAGGTCATTGTTCCCCTGTACTCATCACTCATCAGACCAATGATTGCATACAATGCCCCATTCAGAATGTATCTGACCCAACACCAGCAATTGGATGGGCCCACAAATTCCTCAACAGGAGGTGAAAGGGTCTCAAACATATTTCTTATGCTGCCCGACTGAAGGGATTCCAACTGTATTCAGTCACTTACCATCTGCTCAGAGGTGACCTGTGCCTGACATACAAGGCTATGTCCAACCCAGAATTATTGAACATGCTTCACCTCAAGACCTCTACATCCATCAGAACTACAAGGGCAGGAGACCTAAACCTCAACACAGATATTAATAGGATGTGCTGGAGGGACAGATTCATCACCCAAAGAGTCCCTATGCTATGGAACAACATCCTGGTACATGTGAGGCTGAGCACCTCACTGGCTTCGTTCAAGTGAGATCTTGACCAATGGATGGGAGATTGCAGGTATACCCCAGGGATAACCTCAGTATCACTGCTTGACAGAGGCACAGCAAAATAATGGGCATATTATCCATCAACTTGAAGGGGTGGCAGAAGCCACAAAACTCTGGGCTAGGCTTATTAATGCCCTAGGGCAGATAGCCTAGTATGAACCTATGAACCTATGCACATAAGCCTGGGGCAGTTCCTGCTATTAGGACAGTGGTCTGCAGCAAGCTATATAGTAGTAGTGAGTTTTAGCCATTGGTTTTTGACCATGGCTATTCCATGTTGCTTCTTGTTGTGGTACAAACATGGGTGTGTGGTTATCCATGCTATTTATTACTAGTCACCCTCATTTTGTATCTTGTTCCATGTTTTTGTACATGTACATCACTGTATGACGTGTGACCTGGTAGTGTCAGGGTGCTGATGTGGGCTTTGACCCTGTTTTCTATTACAGCACTGATATCTACATTCTCTATACTGCGTGAGTTTACACACCACACATCCTGATGTTTATACTTCTGGCATTGGGTAGCATTACATCTAGGTTCCTATCCCTTGTGGTACCCATGAGGTGGATTTGTGTTTTTGTGGTTTGATTCTTGAGGGTGGATGTTAGTTGGGGTCCTCAGTTGTGCATGTGGTACATGATATTACATTACTTAACACATGGCATTCATGCCTCAGGTGGTGCTGCAGGGCCACCTCTGTCGGATACACATACTACACTCCCTGTACATGTTTGGCAGCAGGTTGTGTCATGTTAGGCATCCCTGTTACTGTATGAGTGAAGAGTGGGTATCAGTCCCAGTGTTCCTACTGACCAAGCGTATGTGCTATGCGTTGCCTCTTTGCCAAGGCCAGGGCATACTGGGCACGCCTCCTTCTGCCTACTGGGACAAGGTCAGGTTGTTCCTCCTCCGAGTCACCCCTGCCTGTGGTGGCCTTGGCAATGGTGGGGGGATGTTTGGCCCAGCCTTGTGCTGGTCCTGCTGCAGCTGTTTCCGCAGGATCATATTATGTAGCATAGCACATATCATGATCATTTGGGTACATGTAGTTGGTGTGTACTGCAAGGCTCCACCAGATGTGTCCAGACACTGGAACCGTGACTTGAGCAGCCCAAACACACGCTCTATGATATTACGTGTTTGTGCGCAGCCTCATTATGGCGTTCCTGTTCAGGTGTGTGTGCATTTCTGATGGGTGTCATCAGCCACGGCTCAAGTGCATAACCTGCATCCCCCACTAGGTGTCCGTGTGGGAAGTCCTCATTGGCAAATGATTGGTACAGCTGCGTCAGATGCCAGATATGGGAATCGTAGCTCCCAGGGCAGCCAGCACACACATTCATTATTATGCCCTGGGCATCACACACGACCTGGCAGTTGATGGAGGGGTATCCCTTGCGGTTAATGTAGGCTCTACCCGCTCTCCTGCTGGTGCTTTGATGCAATGTGCGTGCAGTCTATAGCACCCAGTACCTCAGGGTATTTCGCTATTTGCTGGAAGAGACATATTGCTGGCCAATACCTCACGGGCATTGGGAAAATATACATGATCACCGACATGTGCTGACATGGCATCCAGGAACTGGTGTAGTACCCTGGAGGCTGATGCCTGTGTTATCCCCATCATATCGCCAGTTGGTCTCTGGAAGGTACCTGTTGCTAGTATTCTTAGGCCAACACATACCTTGGTTTCCACTGGGATGGGTTCCCCTCTGTTGGTTCTGTGTGTGAGGCGTGGCCTGCACAGCTCAACAATCTGCTGCAGGAGCTCTCTGTCCACTCTATAGCTCTACTATCTCCAGCTCATGTAACCCATGGTAGGTGACCCTGTGCCTGTATACTCTTCTCCTTCTCCTCACTCTGGGTTGTCTGTCAGCATCTGCATTGTCACCACCCTCAGCAATTAGCCTATGCCTGATTATAATAGCTATGGCAGCCCCTAGCATTTCTGCTCTGAGTTCAGCTTTCTTCAGTTTTCAATTCTGATAGCTTAGTTTCTGGCAGTATCTGTTGTGAGAAACAGCCTGCACTGCTCTTTGCAGTGTTTTAAGTGCTGGGTTGGGCTTCTAGTCTGCCTGTGTAATTGCCTGCTTCTAATTGTTTCCACCAATTAACTCCAGTAGTATCTTCTGGCAGTTTCCCTGGATTTTAGTTGTTTCCTGTTTCCTTTATGTTTCCTGAGGGGGAGCAATGTGCACACCAGCTTAAACACGGTCACGGTCACTTAAACACGCGCACACATCCTTACACGGTGTTACACGCGCGCACACATCCTTACACGTTAGCTAGGCTGATTCATGCTAAAACGTGCGCACACTGCCTTACACTGACGCGCGCCGCAAAACCGTTGTAAACAGTTTGCAACACGCTCCCACATGTTGAACCTGCCTTACACGCTGCGCCGCAAGCATGCGTATATCAAGAAACTTTGAGTGTAGGGATAGCGTATACCCTCAATTTCTTGACTTTCCTAGTGTTCTGTTGGGACACACCTCCCTCCCTGATGTCTGTCTGTCATCTGTTACCTTACATTGCCCTCCAATCTGGTATATTTATTGCTATCATGCTCCCCCATGATGTCACCTAACTCTTACTCTGTTCCTCCCGTCTCTAACTCTTACACTACTCAGACAGTGCTCATTACCTATGTGACAGTGTGATTCAGTATTGTAACCCTCATTTACATAGGATTGCCTAGTAATGACTAGTTACATGTCTTACACGGAGCTTCCCCCCCCTCACAACCACTAAACGGAGGCCATATTGTTTTTGGTCTGCAAGTCCCTCCATTGACATTCAATGTAATACATAAATCCCACAATTGTGGGTTTATAAGCTTCGGTTTTCAGTTTTAGGTAGCGCACCCGCTTATGCCGGGTGTGCGCTGCAGTTAAACACAAAATCCCGTAAAAAAAAGTTATATAACTTATTTTTGAAACACTTTTTCATGCCAATGGCCACATATTTGGCCATTGGCATGCTTAATGAAACATATGCACCCTTTATTTGGAGCTGACATAGCTCCGTTTTTAGTTGCAGAAATGTACTCAGTTGTCAGCTGAGTACATTTCTGCAGCTAACACGTCCGTTACATGGACTGGTTTCTGCTTTGTGGATCGCTCAAATACCTCATTTGCATATCTTTGAGCTGCAAATGAGATATTGAGCATTTCCACGCCCAGTCCGTGTAAGAGACGTGTTAGCTGTCTCTTACACGGAGATTTGGGCTGTTCCTGAATCAGGAGGCTTACACGGAGGCTTACACTACTCTTGAACTCCGTGTAAGCCTTCCTGAATCTGGCCCGTGGTCTCTGCAAACTTTCAGGTATTAGCTCGTGAGTGAATCTTTTTGTTATGTATTTCCTCAAAAGCTTTTATTTTCAAAAACACTATATATTCTTTATATCCTTTTACACTATAGTTTTGTAATTTTTCTTTTACCATAGTTGGTAAAATTTCTTATTACAAGTACTTTACAGTACATTCTTTAGTTACCATTGCTGGTAATTCATCTCTACTTTCCCACCATTAAAAAAAAAAATCTTATTATTTTCTAATCTTTTTATTTCTTTCTCTATTCCTGGTCGAGAAACCTTTGTGGTTTTAAAATTGTATGGACGGTGGTCACAAAATTCCATTTTCTGACTCTCATTAAGCGTGTGTTTTGTCTAGGCTCAAGCACACTTAGATTCTGAATGTGAAATTTTATAAAGCCTTCAAAGAGCTTTAATTGATCGGAGGAAGAAGTTAATTTTAAGATGGTTGCTTCCTTCAAAATCTTCAGATTCATCTTCCGGGGCTCAAACCCCTAAGAAAAGTGACAAAAAATAGGCCAAGAAGCATTCCACAGATCCTACTACATCGTGACTCCCAAGTTTGGAACCACCTCGTAAGCTCTCAAAATCATTGAATTCGACACCTTCGGATCCAGAGACCAAATCTAACAAGTCCCCAATGGATTAGTTCTCCTCTGTCTTGGATCCTGTGTCCTCAGGTCTTCCTTCTCCTTTCTTGGGTAGGTCTCCAAGGCATCACCACGCTAAGGCATCATCCGTAGCATCTTCCTCCTGTTCCTCTAGAAGTCTGACCGAAGCCGAGATGGAGAGGATGATGAAGTTTATTTTGATGCAGTTCAGATGAGGGTTCTCCCAGCTTCTACCCTTTCAGGTCCAGAGACCTTTGTGAGTACTACCCTGCCTATTTTGACACCTCCTTCGATCTGACCCTTGGGTTCCGAGCAGTCAGATCCAAAGATCCCAGAACCATTTGCATCAGATCCAAAAACCACGGTATCTTAGACTCCAATGATATCTGAGTGGACCAGCTCTGAGTATGTCTGGACAGGACATCTCTCAGACTGGTAGTGCTTGCACCAGATCCGGCGTGTTGGAGTTGCCTCTGAAGTTGTCAGAGTCTTCTTTGCCCGTTGGAGCCTCAGCACTTGACAGCTCGGCTCCGACACTTTCCTCTGGTGGTTTCCATTTGGGTTGAAGGGAACCGATGGTACGGAAGCATGTCTTTTTGGAGCCATTGGTTTCTTTTTCTCCTAGGCATTCCATTTTCGAGGTTGTATAGACAGCTTTCTCTCCTCCTAGAGATCGGATGTTTCCTCCTTGGCTTTCTAATTCCCAGCCACAATTGCCTTTGCGTCTTGAGCCTCAACTTCTTGCACCGCAAGGAACAGGGACAGCCAGCCCGGATAAGCCTCCAGGATACTCAGCAGGGCATAGTAATCTCTTCTGATACTTCTCTAGAATATCCCAACAAAGAAGCTCTGAGGAAGAGAAAGTGCAAAGAGAGGCCCTTAGGCTTCCCTTAAGAGTCTGTCACAGGAGATACTGACTTTGATAAGGGGGAAGGGTCCCCAAGATTGCCACTTGAAGATGTCTCCTTTGGAGACATTCTAGAAATCCTCAAGCAGAGGTGGCTGGTCTATCAACAGCCCTTCCCAAGAGGAGTTTATATTCCTGGAAACTTTTGGAACAAGCACATCTACCTCCTGGGTGACACTGCACCGATGAGCTCATCAGTTTGTGTGCCTCATTATGGCGCTCCTGTTCAGGTGTGTGTGCATTTCTGATGGGTGTCATCAGCCACGGCTCAAGTGCATAACCTGCATCCCCACTAGGTGTCCGTGTGGGAAGTCCTCGTTGGCAAATGAGTGGTAGAGCTCCGTCAGATGCCAGATATGGGAATCGTGGTAGCTCCCAGGCAGCCAGCACACACATTCATTATTATGCCCTGGGCATCACACACGACCTGGCAGTTGATGGAGGGGTATCCCTTGCGGTTAATGTAGGCTCTACCCCGCTCTCCTGCTGGTGCTTTGATGCGAATGTGCGTGCAGTCTATAGCACCCAGTACCTCAGGGTATTTCGCTATTTGCTGGAAGAGACGCATATTTCTGGCCAATACCTCACGGGCATTGGGGAAATATACATGATCACCGACATGTGCTGACATGGCATCCAGGAACTGGTGTAGTACCCTGGAGGCTGATGCCTGTGTTATCCCCATCATATCGCCAGTTGGTCTCTGGAAGGTACCTGTTGCTAGTATTCTTAGGCCAACACATACCTTGGTTTCCACTGGGATGGGTTCCCCTCTGTTGGTTCTGTGTGTGAGGCGTGGCCTGCACAGCTCAACAATCTGCTGCAGGAGCTCTCTGTCCACTCTATAGCGCTACTATCTCCAGCTCATGTAACCCATGGTAGGTGACCCTGTGCCTGTATACTCTTCTCCTTCTCCTCACTCTGGGTTGTCTGTCAGCATCTGCATTGTCACCACCCTCAGCACCCGCCTATGCCTGATTATAATAGCTATGGCAGCCCCTAGCATTTCTGCTCTGAGTTCAGCTTTCTTCAGTTTTCAATTCTGATAGCTTAGTTTCTGGCAGTATCTGTTGTGAGAAACAGCCTGCACTGCTCTTTGCAGTGTTTTAAGTGCTGGGTTGGGCTTCTAGTCTGCCTGTGTAATTGCCTGCTTCTAATTGTTTCCACCAATTAACTCCAGTAGTATCTTCTGGCAGTTTCCCTGGATTTTAGTTGTTTCCTGTTTCCTTTATGTTTCCTGAGGGGAGCAATGTGCACACCAGCTTAAACACGTCACGGTCACTTAAACACGCCACACATCCTTACACGGTGTTACACGCTACACATCCTTACACGTTAGCTAGGCTGATTCATGCTAAAACGCGACACTGCCTTACACACGTGCACGCCTCGCAGAAACCGTTGTAAACAGTTTGCAATACGCCCCACATGTTGAACCTGCCTTACATCACGCAGACGCTCAAGATGTGACGATATCAAGAAACTTTGAGTGTAGGGATAGCGATACCCTCAATTTCTTGACTTTCCTAGTGTTCTGTTGGGACACACCTCCCTCCCTGATGTCTGTCTGTCATCTGTTACCTTACATTGCCCTCCAATCTGGTATATTTATTGCTATCATCCCCCCCCATGATGTCACCTACCTCTTACTCTGTTCCTCCCCCGTCTCTAACTCTTACACTACTCAGACAGTGCTCATTACCTATGTGACAGTGTGATTCAGTATTGTAACCTCATTTACATAGGATTGCCTAGTAATGACTAGTTACATGTCTTACACGGAGCTTCCCCTGACAACCACTAAACGGAGGCCATATTGTTTTGGTCTGCAAGTCCCTCCATTGACATTCAATGTAATACATAAATCCCACAATTGTGGGTTTATAAGCTTCGGTTTTCAGTTTTAGGTAGCGCACCCGCTTATGCTGGGTGTGCTGCAGTTAAACACAAAAATCCCGTGAAAAAAAAAAAGTTATATAACTTATTTTTGAAACACTTTTTCATGCCAATGGCCACATATTTGGCCATTGGCATGCTTAATGAAACATATGCACCCTTTATTTGGAGCTGACATAGCTCCGTTTTTAATTTTGCAGAAATGTACTCAGTTGTCAGCTGAGTACATTTCTGCAGCTAACACGTCCGTTACATGGACTGGTTTCTGCTTCGTGGATCGCTCAAATACCTCATTTGCATATCTTTGAGCTGCAAATGAGATATTGAGCATTTCCACGCCCAGTCCGTGTAAGAGACGTGTTAGCTGTCTCTTACACGGAGATTTGGGCTGTTCCTGAATCAGGAGGTTTACACGGAGGCTTACACTACTCTTGAACTCCGTGTAAGCCTTCCTGAATCTGGCCCGTGGTCTCTGCAAACTTTCAGGTATTAGCTCGTGAGTGAATCTTTTTGTTATGTATTTCCTCAAAAGCTTTTATTTTCAAAAACACTATATATTCTTTATATCCTTTTACACTATAGTTTTGTAATTTTTCTTTTACCATAGTTGGTAAAATTTCTTATTACAAGTACTTTACAGTACATTCTTTAGTTACCATTGCTGGTAATTCATCTCTACTTTCCCACCATTAAAAAAAAAAATCTTATTATTTTCTAATCTTTTTATTTCTTTCTCTACTATTCCTGGTCGAGAAACCTTTGTGGTTTTAAAATTGTATGGACGGTGGTCACAAAATTCCATTTTCTGACTCTCATTAAGCGTGTGTTTTGTCTAGGCTCAAGCACACTTAGATTCTGAATGTGAAATTTTATAAAGCCTTCAAAGAGCTTTAATTGATCGGAGGAAGAAGTTAATTTTAAGATGGTTGCTTCCTTCAAAATCTTCAGATTCATCTTCCGGGGCTCAAACCCCTAAGAAAAGTGACAAAAAATAGGCCAAGAAGCATTCCACAGATCCTACTACATCGTGACTCCCAAGTTTGGAACCACCTCGTAAGCTCTCAAAATCATTGAATTCGACACCTTCGGATCCAGAGACCAAATCTAACAAGTCCCCAATGGATTAGATCTCCTCTGTCTTGGATCCTGTGTCCTCAGGTCTTCCTTCTCCTTTCTTGGGTAGGTCTCCAAGGCATCACCACGCTAAGGCATCATCCGTAGCATCTTCCTCCTGTTCCTCTAGAAGTCTGACCGAAGCCGAGATGGAGAGGATGATGAAGTTTATTTTGATGCAGTTCAGATGAGGGTTCTCCCAGCTTCTACCCTTTCAGGTCCAGAGACCTTTGTGAGTACTACCCTGCCTATTTTGACACCTCCTTCGATCTGACCCTTGGGTTCCGAGCAGTCAGATCCAAAGATCCCAGAACCATTTGCATCAGATCCAAAAAACACGGTATCTTAGACTCCAATGATATCTGAGTGGACCAGCTCTGAGTATGTCTGGACAGGACATCTCTCAGACTGGTAGTGCTTGCACCAGATCCGGCGTGTTGGAGTTGCCTCTGAAGTTGTCAGAGTCTTCTTTGCCCTTTGGAGCCTCAGCACTTGACAGCTCTGCTCCGACACTTTCCTCTGGTGGTTTCCATTTGGGTTGAAGGGAACCGATGGTACGGAAGCATGTCTTTTTGGAGCCATTGTTTTCTTTTTCTCCTAGGCATTCCATTTTCGAGGTTGTATAGACAGCTTTCTCTCCTCCTAGAGATCGGATGTTTCCCCCCTCCTTGGCTTCTAATTCCCAGCCACAATTGCCTTTGCGTCTTGAGCCTCAACTTCTTGCACCGCAAGGAACAGGGACAGCCAGCCCGGATAAGCCTCCAGGATACTCAGCAGGGCATAGTAATCTCTTCTGATACTTCTCTAGAATATCCCAACAAAGAAGCTCTGAGGAAGAGAAAGTGCAAAGAGAGGCCCTTAGGCTTCCCTTAAGAGTCTGTCACAGGAGATACTGACTTTGATAAGGGGGAAGGGTCCCCAAGATTGCCACTTGAAGATGTCTCCTTTGGAGACATTCTAGAAATCCTCAAGCAGAGGTGGCTGGTCTATCAACAGCCCTTCCCAAGAGGAGTTTATATTCCTGGAAACTTTTGGAACAAGCACATCTACCTCCTGGGTGACACTGCGCACCGATGAGCTCATCAGTTTGATCTCTCAGTTGGCATGGAAGGAACCAGACTCTTTTTGAGCCAATCCCCAAAAGACCAGACAGGATCCGGACACCACCTAAAGATAAGGAATTCTGGAGCAAGAGAGAACCAGTTGATGCTGTGGTCTTAGAGGAGACGAGTTCCTCTGTCCACCCCCCCTAACAGGGAGTCTAGAGTGCTGGGTGGATTCGGGAAGTGTGTGTATGCTTCAACGACCTTTATACTTTGAGCGCTGAAATTTTTGGCACACTTCAGTAGACTAGAGGGATTTCATTAAAGAGCTTTCCAAATACCTCTCTAGGACCATTACTTCCGAGGCAGAGAGTTTGATTGCCTAACAGTTGGCTACCCTACAATCTATTTCAAACTAGTCCATGAGGCTTATCTTCAGTACAGTTGAAGGTACCTAAAGGGCGGCAGGTTCAGACATTTCATTAGGAGGCATGCTTGGATGCACCTGTGTGACTTTGTGGATTCTTTCAAGTCTTCCTTCATCAGTGCTCACATGATACTCACCACTGCCGCCAATATGTAATGTCCTTATGCTGAGCCAGCAATCAAGAAGCCTATATCCTCACTACTGACACTGGAGAGGGGTGTGCACTTGGAATACAAATGGATGCACTCAGCATTTCTAGATGCAGGCCTCCCTGCATCAAGCGCAGTTTCCCTTAAGAGCACACAGGGAACATACTCAGCCCGGGGTCTGGATTTTTCTTTGTTTGTCTCCCTCCAGGTCCCCAGTAAGACTCCCCACTAGTACAGCTGTAAGGTTAGGTTCTCTGCTGAGTCTCCAAGCCAAGTCCTTAAGCACTATGTCTGTAAGCCCAGAGTTTCGTGTCCCTGCTCCCAAGTAGCTGACACATACGCACTTTGAGATTTGATTCTTGACACACACACACGCGCAGACACACACATATACCTGGGAAAGACTGGCACAGATTTACCTGCTGTGTCCCCTTCTGTCCAGAGTATAAGGTAGTTATCACCACCACCAGACACTCCACAATGTAATACCGCAAGGACCTTAACAGCTGTTCAAACATACTGTGCTATATTAATACTAGTACAAATGTTAGTAGTTAACCAAGACAGCTAGGCCTACTGGAGTGGCCCACACAATGTCACCAAATAAATATAAGCACTGTCAAAGGTTAAGTACTTTCTACAAGGACCAGACACAAAAAAAGTTTAAATATATTTAATAGTAGATAATAAGATCATGAAAATACTGAATACATATTCACAGGAAACCACAGAGTTTAGATCACAAAAAGTATTGAAAAAACATTGATGGACAGACTCAGACAAGTAAAGAAAATCAATATGTAAACTAAGCTTCACTATATTCCTGACTAATCTAAAAGAATTACTGTTCCCTAGTTAAGATACTTACTGCAAGGCAAGATGCTGTGGGTGAGGATCTTTCTAGTCAGTTTCTGTTTTAGAACACTGAGTACTCTGAGATTTCTCTTTGTAATATCTAAAATATAATTTCCGAGAGGGTTGGCAGAATGACCTCATCTGGTCACCTAACTCTAGGTTCTTTCAGTATTCCTCTTTGAAGCTGAGACAGGAGTTGAGCATAGATGGCTACAGTACACATCTAAATGTTTATGGCAGTGCCTGGGGCTTTCCCCCCTTTTTACTGAGCTAATGAACAAAGGCTTTTTTCCAAGACCTAGCATCTCCCATCCTATTCAGCACTGTGGGGTACCTTTTTAATGGTTTAACAGCTCACTTATATTTCCCTTATTTTTCTTAAAGTTAGCTAGCTGGTTAACCATTGCTGTCCCAGTATCGATCAGTTACAATAAGGCATGTACATTTCTCTTCATTTCAGCAGAGTGCACTATTGATACATTTTAACACATGTAAACCTCAAATTTTCAGTACAAGCATCTCTACAAATCAGTTTGATATACAAATGACATACAGTTCTAATACATTTGTAACTCAAGCATCTTGTATAAATCAGTTTTATATTTAAGGGACATGTTTACAAAACTCCAGCTGACTGTGCTGGCACTTGCCGATATCATCACAGCTCCTTTTGACGGAAACTCTTAATTTGGCGCTAAGGTATAGGACAGACTATCCAGGTATGATCAGGAAGGTAAAACCCTTTCTGCTGTGGGTGTATGTTTTTCAACACATCAAAGGGCCTTTTCTAGGCGTCAGTGAAGTGGACAAAAAATGTGGTTCAGAAAGTCCCAGAGTCCCTTCCAAGATCTATGTGGAGATATTTCCCCCAGGGGCAGAGGGGAGAATTCTAATGGAAGAAACTGTCCACGTTACAGAGGTGGCCCACAGGACCAGTCATCTGGAGATGCATTCCCTGACAGGTGTGACCAGAGCTTCTGAGTGGAGGCCTGACTGTCCATCTCTGGAGGCAGTCGGGGGTCATTTATCACTACACCAGAGAGCCTGGCTAGAAGTTAAAAAAAAGATTCATGGATGCAGAAATGTATTACCAAAGGTTATGTAATACCCCTTTCCCTGCCTCCCCCTTTAACAGTAACCAAAATCCTTATTGTTTCACCCAATTAGAGGGAAATGGCAGCACTAGAAACAGACAAGCTGCTAAAAGAGTCTCATCCAGGGTGTCCCTGCAGACAAGAGACAGTGCAGAACTTGATTATTTTTAGTGCCAAAGAAAACAAGGAACTTGAGACCAATTTTGAATCTCAGCATTCTGAACAATTCAGTTCAGTACACTGAGTTTTGGATAGTTACAGTTCAGTCCATTTTACCTTAATGCACAAGGACAACTGGATGTGTTCTGTAAAGCTTCACGATGTGTACTATCGCATCAAAATGAACAGATGCTCTAGAATATATTTACACTTCTAGCTAGAAGCCAGCTATTAGCAGTTCAGAGTTCTGCCCTTTGGTCTCCCTACAGCCCCCAGGTTGTTCACCAAGCGCATGGCAGTAGTAGCAGCTCACTTGAGACTGCATGGATTCCGGGTGTTTTTATACTTGGACGACTGGCTTATAACAGTTGAGTCTAGGTATCATCTTATCAAAGCGTGAGATTATGTACTCCAGTTATGCTCTCATCTAGGCATTACTATTAATCACAAGAAATCTCAATTTGAACCAACACAAATATTACAGTTCATCAGAGCATTATTCGACACAGTATCCATGCCGGCCTTACTCCATCTACCAAGTATTCAAATCATTCGATTCCAGGTCAAAAAGATTATTCAAAGTTCTTCTCTTTCAGCATCAGTGATCCTTCAAATACTGAAACCAGTGTCTGCTGCTATAGTTTTGATTATACTAGCAATATATCCCATGAGAATTCTACAGTGGACCCTAGTGACTCAGTGGTCTTTTCTTTACCAACCTCTATGCACCCAAATCAAGCTAACTCAGGCCTGCAAGAATTACCTCCTGTGGTGGATATACTCCAATCAGATTATGCAAGGTTGTCCCTTTATTCTACCTCAACTCGAGGTCATAATTACCATGACCTTCCCAGATTGGGAGGAGGGAGATTTCTTGGGAAAGATGGTCCAAGGTACATGGTCTCCCAAAGAGGCCAACACGCATGTCACTGTCCTGGAGATGAGAGCTGTCCTCCTAGTGTTGTAGGATTTCCAAGATGCTCTTCCCTCCAGAACTGTTGCAGTTCAGACGGACAGTACATCAGTGGTCTGGTACATCAGCAAACAATGGGGAACCAAATCTTGCCCCCTGTGTCGAAGCTATAAAAGTGTGGCAGTGGGCGATCTCATCCAGTCGGTTTCTGATAGCAACGCACATTCTGGGGAAGACCAGCGTGATAGTAGACAAGTTAAGCAGGTCCATTCTAATGCCTCATGAGTGGTCACTCAACAGGCAAATCTCGGAAAGAATTTTCCATCGATGGGGCCAACCTTGCTGACATCTCTTTGCATCTCCCCTGAACAAAAAGTGCAGCAGGTTGTTTGCCCTAATCCCCCTACTGGGGGAATCAGAGGAACACTCTACTCCACAGTTGGCCTCATGGTCTCCTCTGCCCCTACTTCCCAGTTACTCTAATCCCCAAATGTCTTCAGAAAGTATCTCAGTTGAAGAGCACAGTTATCCTCGTTGCCTTTTAATGGCCTCATCAGATTTGGTATCCCTTTCTTTGGCTTCATCTGCTTCACCTCCATTGATTCTGGATCCAATGTCAGGCCTTCTGTCTCACCTGAATGACGATGTACCCAGACGTTAAAGGCCTAAAGTTGACCGCATGGTTTCTCCACATGTTCTTCCAGTTTCACTGTTGCAGTCATCACACTTGGGTTATTTGCCTGCAGGTAGCCCTCAGTCTGCCCAAATACCAGAGTCTTGGGATTTCTGCATCAGATGCTGTCGCCTCTTCCATGACATCAGGGATATAAAACATGCAGCCGACACCATTACATCAACTTTTCTTGCCATGCGGGTGCCCGAAGCAGAAGCAGTTCACAAGTGCCAGTCAGCCACTACCTGAAATTTTCGTTTTTCGAGTTTCAAACCTGAAGTCTTCTAAAGCTAAGTACCCCGTTGGGGATCCTTTTTTCTTGCTCTAACCGATGCCAGAAAAAGTTAACAGTTGTCTTCCCTGTGGAAAGCAAATACTTCACAGAGATTTTCATTCTTACTGCATCACCTGTTTAGGCCCAGACCACGACATTCCTCCTTGTCGGTTTTGTGCCTTGTTCAACGCCTGAACTATTCGTCGTCAAGCTATCTTTGTCACTAAATTGTTTTGCTCTCATTCTCCATATTCTGAAATGGCTTAATTAAGCCATCTGACTACCGATCTCCCCAAAAAAATGTAAGAATAAAGACAGAGACAGACCGCATAGGTCCAAAACTGCCGATGTTTCCGTTAAGCTAGTCGCCAGTCTGCTGGTACTCAGTGAGGCTCTTTCGCAGCCCCTGATACCCGCTTCTACAGATTCGCAGGCCTCTACTGAGACCCATTCAGAGTCCGGAATGCCGCGAGATGCTTCTTCGACTATGGAACCTGCGGATGTCTCTACCTTGGATGGGTCCGGAGCCGCTGTGCAGACACTGGCTTCTGAGGGTGTATTCAGGCCTTCCGATGTTCATAATAAACCGACTACTTAGTTTTTGACTAAAACTACCGAATTTCTCAGGCCCAGAGTTCGCACCACGCCTAGGAAACAGATGACCAAAGCATATTCTCAAGCTCCCATGCCTCAGAAACAAATGCTTAGACGCCTAGGAAACCGATGACCAAAGTGCATTCTCAAGCTCCCATGCCTCAGAAACAAATGTTTAGAATGGCTGAAGACCTTATTACATTAATTAGGGGAAGCCAGCCTTCCCCCTCTAAAAGACAAAGAATTGATTTTCCTTCTGTTTCTGCAGACCATGAGTCCGATGACTCTGACCCCTCTGATTACCAGGGCATACCCTTATCCACCTATGAGGATTCATATGCAGAGGATTCCATTCCCTCTGCCTCCCCTCCAGAGGACTTTTCTTTCGGTGAAACCTTGCATACCCTAAGAGAGCATTTCCGCTGGGAAAAAAAAGAGACTCAGGGAATTTTTAGACTTGCCTCAGCACAGGCCTCTAGCTATACCCCCTGTCCTGGATATTGTAGATGATGTCCTCATGAAATCAAGTCTTACCCCATTTACTCTACTTCCAACTCCTAGGAAGCCGGACGGGTACTACAGAGTACCTGACTCTCACAAATTTCTCTTTAAAAATCCTACTGAGGATCCAGAGACCATTTCCCAGGGACCCAAAGGTATTAAGGCTACTACAGCCAAAAACCCAACCCCTTCGGACAGGGATTCTAGGGGCTTTAGACAGATGGGGTAAGAAGGTATATACCTCTGCAACTCTTGCCATCAGGGCTTTAAATTGCCAGTTTCACATAGTACCAGCAGCATATTATTGATCTAATTAAACAAAAAATGTTGTTGATTCCTGATTGTGCAGAAAATAAGGACTTACAAGAGTTAATGCATTCTGAAAACCAAGTTGGTAAACATACTTTGCAGTGTGGTTTTGATGCCTTAGAAGCATCTTGCAGGGCTGCTGTCACTGGGTCTGTTCTGAGAAGGCATACTTGTCTGAAGGAAGAAATCTTGCCAGACCATGTCAAAGCAAAATTACTAGATGCTCCATTAAATCAAGAATGTTTGTTTGGCACAAAAGCAGAAGCAGTTCATAAAAAGATGGAGGAAAAAGCTAAATCTATGCAAACTGTTGGATTTCTTACAGGTACAGCCACCTAGATTCAGTAGACACTGGCCTTCGAAAAACTGGTCCTTTCCAGTCCCTCCCAGGGACCCAAACCCAGGGGCAACAGACCACAAAGACTACAGTCTCAGGGTACGCACAGATCTAAACAATGAAGTACTCCCACCTCAAAAACAGGGAGTGATAAGCCACCCTCTTATGGAAAAGGTTCACAACGACTTCTGCATCCTTCCTAGCCATGCCCAAGTACTTGCACCCCAAGGAAGAAAACTCGCCCTGCATGCAAAAAACTGAGAATATATTACCAAGGACCATTGGGTCTTAAACATTGCATCCCAGGGATACAGATTCTACTTCCATTCACTGCCAGCCCCAAGCGGATTGCCAGACCTTCCTCCAAACCAGTGGGCAGAGGCCCAAAGGCAAGTACTTTCTCTTCTCAGTATCAGGGCTATTCAACCTATTCCAACAGAGCAAAGGGGACAGGGTTTCTACTTCAGACTGTTTCTAGTGCCCAGAAAAGAAAACTCTTGGCGCCCTATCCTGGATCTGTCAATTCTCAACACCTTCCTGGTGGAACCGAAGTTCAAAATGCTTACACTCCAGCAGCTGCTGCCTATGCTAGCCAAGGACTCCTGGCTGGTCACCCTAGACCTAAAAGAAGATTATCTGCACATCCCCATAAGGGAATCTTGCAGGAAATATGTACATTTCAGGGCAGGTTCTATGCACTATCAGTTCTCTGCACTTCCCTTTGGCCTATCTGCTGCACCCAGGGTATTCGCAAAGTGCCTGGCTCCAGCCATTACATACTGCAGGCAGAGAAACATTCAAATTTACCCATACTTGGATGATTGCCTGCTTCAGGTGGACAGTCAGGAATTGCTACCTCAGCACCTGACATTTGTAAAGAGACTCCTGACTTCTCTGGGGTATACCATCAACGAAAATAAATCACATCTGCTACCCAGCCAAGAAATTGTATTTCTGGGAGCAAGCTTGAACACAACTTCACAGATAGCATTTCTCGCTCCAGAAAAGCAGGTTTATTTGACAAATTACTTCAAACTACTGGCCACCCAAACTCTGCTATCTGCATGAAAAATACTGCAAGCCCTAGGGTTTATGGCCTCATGCATTCGCCTAATTCCACACGCAAGACTGCGTATGAGGAAACTTCAATGGTACTTAAAAAGTCTGTGGTGTCAACATTCTCAGGACCTGGAAACAGTGATTCTGATCATTCCTTGCCTAAGGACAGAGTTCCTTTGGTGGGCAGAGGCCTGCAAACACAAGAAAGGACTCCCTTTCACTCAACACCCCGCCACCCAAACCCTGACAACAGGCGCATCAGACTATGCATGGGGGGTGCTCACATGGCAGGCAAATGCATTCAAGGCAAATGGAGCCCAGGACAAATGCACCTGCATATCAATCAAAAAGAAATGTTAGCTGTACAGAATGCACTGACAGCCTTCAAACACCTTATCCTTCCAGGACAACTCTTAATAAAGACAGACAACACCACAGTCATGTGGTACATAAACATGCAGGGGGAAACTCATTCCTACCCATTCTGCAGGTTAGCCATGGCTCTGTGGAACACAGCCTTGAGCAACCAAGTGCACCTGCAAGCTCAATTCCTGCCAGGCAAACAAAATTCACTGGCAGACTACTTAAGCAGAAATCTAATGGACCCGCATGAGTAGAAACTGGAACCCAATTCATTTACTCGTCTAATCCACAGGTGGAGACACCAGAGATAGACCTCTTTGATTCCCCCCAGAACCATTAACTGAGCAAATTTTGCACCAGAACTACTCAGAGCCAAGCATGGAAAGTGGATGTCCTATCCTTTACATGGGAAAACCTCTCAATCTATGCCTTTCCCCTTCTGCCCCTCCTCTCGAAAGTACTACTCAAGATCAAACAAGACAGGTCAAGGACAATCCTTATTGCACCAGACTTGCCACGCCAGCACTGGTACCCACTTTTACGCAGTCTGAACACAGTGCCACCCTGGCACCTGCATCAGACTTCCTCTCTGCTATCCCAGCAGGAGGGCCAGATTTTGCATCCTCAGCTGGAAACCCTGAACCTAGCGGCTTGGCTTATTCTTGGAATACATCACCAGCAACCCTCAACAAACAGGTGCTGTATGTCATCCTTGAGGCCAGAAGGCCTAGTACTAGGAAATCCTATTCAGAAAAGTGGAAAAGATACTGTTCTTGGAACCAGTCTCAGGGAAAGGACACAGCCGTGCCCACCTTACCTCAAATCCTGGATTATCTAGCAGAGCTGCTCCACAAAGATCTATCCTTCTCATCCATTATAATTCATGCCTCTGCCATCTCAGCTCATTACAGTACTGAGTCACCCCTCTTCTCTCACCCTTGGGTCAAACAGTTCATGAGAGGAGCTAACAATTTAAGACCCCCGAGAAGAGCTCCCACTCCTGCCTGGGACATTAATGCCTGGGACATTAATTTTGTAGTAGAGAAGCTCACGCTTCTCCCTTTTGAGCCTGCTGCTACAGCAGAGTTAAAATTCCTCTCTTGGAAAACAGCCTTACTTCTAGCCATCACTTCAACAAGAAGAGTGTCTGAGTTACAGGCCCTTATGGCTGTGGAACCCTTCATTATCTTCCATGCGGACAGAGTTTCCCTCAGGACTAACCCATCATTTATGCCCTAGGTGGTATTTAGTGTGGCTTTAAACCAATCCATCCATTTACCAACCTTTTTTCCTAATCCTCAGAATAAAGGGGAAAGTATCCTGCACTCCTCGGGCATGCACAGACAGGTTACGTTCTACCTTGACGGGACTAAACCGTTCAGAAAGTCTGGCCAGCTGCTAGTCAGCTTTGCTACAGGGGTAGAGGGAAAGGTCATTTCAAAGCAAACCATCTCCAAATGGATAGCACACTGCATCCATTTCTGCTACAAGCCCCATGGAAAACCTACTCCACAGGGGATCAGAACCCATTCCACTAGGGCTACCTCAACCTCTACAGCATTTCTCAGGGGAGTCCCTACCAGGGACATCCTGGAAGCTGCAACCTGGAGTTCAGTGCACAACCTTCACCAAGCATTGCCACTTGCCTATCTTTTCTAAATCTAGCGCTGGATTTGCTCCAGACGTCTTACAAGGCCTGCTAGCCAGCCCTAATACTTCTTGACTGCCACCATCCTTCCTCAGATTTGGGAATCAACCCAAGTGTGATGACTGCAACAGTGAAACACGAAGTTCATAGTACAGTTGTGTACACTTACCATAAATGTAGATGTTTGAGTGTATTCACTGTTGCAGTCCTGGTTACCCTCCCTCCAGCCCCCTGACTTTTCCATACTTTCTACCTATCCTCTTTTTGGCCATATCTTATGGCAGTGGTATTTACTTTTTACTGGAGGTGTTCCACACCATGTAATTGCTTCCTATTTTGGGGTCTCCTGACATTTGGGGAAGAAGAACTGATGTAATGGCGTCGGCTGCATGTTTTATACCCCTGACAACCTGACGTTGTGGAAGAGGCGACAGCATCCGACACAGAACTAAATCCCAAGACTCTGGTATTCGGGCCGACTGAGGGCTACCTGCAGGCAGATAACCCAAGTGTGATGACTTCAACAGTGAATATACTCGAACATCTACATTTATGGTAAGTGTACACAACTGTACTTTCTGTTGATTGCTACACAGCCCAGGCTGTCCTCCCCTCCCCTGTCTGCCACATTCTTTCATCTTCCCATAAAAACTTCCACTACAAAAAAATTACAAAACTTAAATGGAAAATATTTGTTGTTTTGGGGTGCATCAAAAAACACAATGACCCCTTTTCAGCACCAGTACCTAAAGTTCTTGAATTTCTAGCTGCAATTTTTAATGAAGGAGCGAGCTTCTCAGCTGTTAAAAGTTCAATTAGCTGCCTTTTGCAATTTTGACATAGGAATAAATAATTCATCCTTGGCGTCTTCCAAGCTTTGTAAGGCCTTCATAAGAGGAATATTTCTTCTTAGACCTCCTTTTAAAGATCCCACTTTCCTAAAGATTTTTGGGGAAAAATCCTACTTTCTATGGGATTTAAATATTGTTTACATTGTTTGACTCAACCCCCATTTGAACTAAAATATTTAACATGGAAGTCTGTATTTTTAGTGGGCATAACCTCTACTAAAAGAGTCTCAAAACTAGAGGCCCTCTTTTCAAACCTCCTTATTTGATTTTGCATAAGAATAGGGTAGTCTTATGAACAAACACTTCTTTCTTCGTAAGGTGATGTCAGAATCCAGTATCAGTCAAACTATCAAACTATCAGTATTCTTTCCAGATTTCTCAAACAAAGGAGGGTGTATGTTGCACCTGTTAGATATTCACAGACAATTATGCTTTTATCAACAGAGAACCAAAAGTTTCAGGAAGTCAGAACAGTTATTTGTCTACTTTGCAGATTCAAAATTGGGCAAACCAGTGTTTCTCAACTGCCGGGCCATGGCCCGGTACCCGGCCCTGACATCAATTATAATGGGCTGTGAGAGGTTGAGAAGCACTGGGTTAGTGTGTTTAGTTAAGAACAATTCATGTTTTTCTTCACGAAAAAAGCTGTAGTTATATAGCATCTGCAAATATTCTCCAGAAAAAGCAAGAGAGTTCTCCCATATATGCAAGTTTATTGTGCACTGTCTTTTGGTTCATCTGATGTCTTTTTTTTTTCTTCACATCCTTGCTACAGATGCACTATAAGCGCCACAGCACCAAAGCATCCACAGTTAGCAGCCATTGTCTGGGTCATACCAAAGGTCCCACCTCGAGTTACGTGCAAGTCATGTGAAGGAGCAGAAAAAGGAGAATATCTAAACGGGTGTAATTTGCCGTTAAGTAGCATATTTGTTTTAAATGTGGTTGGCTTGTCCTTGAGCTTCCTTCTGTAGCAGGATTTTTGGGTAACGTGAAGCATAATTAGAAGAAGCATATCTTCCGAAATGTGACGGTATTACCTACGTTATATACATTACTCATTTTTTGAATCAAAAGGCTGTTATACACTAAGATAGATATTTCCACTCTGTTCCATAAAATCCAGAAGCATGGCATTATAATTTATGATGACCTTATTACCTGTAGACGTTAAATGTACTTCTGTACATGGTTATACATTAACGTGTTTTACATTTTCATTTTCCAATTTTAAGTTTGCTTGTGTCACACATTTTGCCCACTTTTTACATACCGTAAATCACATTTTGAAAAAAAAAAATCAGAACTGTGGTTAGGAGACAAAGCCTCCTAACCCCATGTCACTGACATTACTTGGAGACAAAACCTCTCAACTGTCCCTGATTTTACATAGTATAGTGTATTACTTACATACCTCACAACTGTCCTTGATTTTGCCTAAGATATTAGCTCTGTCCTTTTTATTATGTCCTAAAATTGGTGTCACTTTGAGAAAACGTAGTGAATGACACCTAATAATAATGACAATCCTCCGGATTCATGAAGCTCGACGCAAGGCCGGTGTAAGGCCTGTGCCGGCCGTGCGGCGTATATATGGTGTAGTAGCGCCATATGCATATTAATGAAGGTGCGCTGCCACCACATCCATGTGCATAGGACACGTGCGCGAGTGCATGGGGTGTTACTAAGCTGCGCCTGGAGGCGTGTCAATGTCGGCTGTCGATGAGCAACCCAAACTGCTGAATATTATAGTCTGCCTGCAATAGTAATCGCACCTATCAGTGTCCGTGGATAATGTAACGTATGCAAAGCATGCAAGACAGTTCCCGGCCACACAAAATTGAGAACCAAACAGAAATGCATGCAACACAATATGAGTTTCCGTCCATGGAACAAATGATATTTAAAATCGTGTGTCCGTAATGTACTGCACTGTAAGTAGTTATACCCAGTGGAAGTGAAGCGCATCATGTCAGCGTGCCGCCAATACACACGTCTAGCCCCATGGGCAGGGTCACCAGCAGTCCCACAGTGGTAGTGATAGTACACAGCTGGGCAGTTGTGGCCATATAACAACCGTAAAGAAACCTGACAGTCCATATTGTATACCAAACTCACACAAACATATGAATATTAATATGTGCTATACACATGAACAGGAACGTAACCAGCACATACACATAGGATGCTATATGCGGAACCGGGACATCCAAATCCAGAACCCATGCATGGAAATGCAATACGCAACATCCCCTGTATAGCACATAACCCGCACCCATGTCCGAATGTCCACCAAATCCAGCTACCAGCCTTATGCAGGACACCTACACATAGCGAGTATTCCCCATATGTAGTAGGAAGTATCGTCCTAGGCAGTATCAGGATTGCAAATATGTATCCCACGTTTGTAAATATCCCATCATAGTTATGTAAATCCAAATGCCCGCGCGTTCATGTTTTGGCAAAATGTGTGTACATCCCGCGTGGGAAACATCAGAGTTGTTTACACGCCACGGTGTCTAGTGCTGTACACATCTGGACAAAACATGTATGTGTAGTCACGGTACTGTTCAGTTTCTAGACAGACATGCAAAACATACTACGCAGGATGGAACACCTGTCCACCATGCAGGTCTCCCCACTAGGGTTGCCACCTGTTCAGATGCCCAAGGTGGGACATCTTTTGTAGAAATGTGAGAATTTGCAGGATAAAACATACCCCCGGCCAGTGCAAAGGACAGATTTACACTTGTTTGCCAAAATAAAAGCTTATTTCATAGCATTTGAATTGCTTATGCTATTTCAAATAATAGTTATGTGTTTCAGATACAAAATACCTGTATCGTGCAACTATTAAAGAAAATAAGAAATATACTTTTGTCTTAAAAATCACAGGACATTTGCCATGTCTTAGGTTTCTGCAGGACACAACTGTCCAAAGTGGGACTTCCCTCAAAGAGGAACAGGTGGTAACCCTACTCCCCACTGAATTATCGACAGTATATATTCAACTCAATCACATACCGACACCATCTCTCAACCTATTACAGCAACAAAATCTGGACAAAGCCTAAAATGATGGGTGGACAAATAGGGACAGATGTAAATACTGCTCTCTCAAACTTCGAAAGTTCACAGAATAATAGTATGTACATTAGAATGAAATGTTGTGAAGGATGTGGGGTAGTCCCCGAGTATTACAGAGGTCTGTACATTTTTACAGTAACAAACCTTCACATATGTTTACTGTACTACTGCATACCTGTAGTTAATTCATGTCCAAAATAATAATCCTCGTATGAATGAATACACAAAATAGTCAAATGTGAATGGGAACACCACTCACCGCGGATTATTTATTGTAACCACCTCCACCCATATTATGTATTGCCAACATTATAAGCTGCTGACAGGTGCCCAAACACCTGTGTCTGTAAACACAGGTAAAATGTTTAAAATGGACAGACTCTGTCCATGTGCTTCGTCTGACATTTGAACACGGTCAGGGCAGTTCCGTTCACCAGGCAGACAAACCTAAACCCAGATCACCACATGAACACCCTGACAATTAAAGACTTGTATGTGTCAGGACTATAAGCCTTGGGGATCTGAATATCCCTGCAGTTATTAAATATGCAGCTTGGGTCCAGAGCAGTAGGGAATAGGGAATATGTAATATGTAGTACCGCATTTTTCCCAGCAGGAGAATGGATGCCTGTGTCGTAAGTGAAGCGGTGAGGCATATGTTAATGTAGCTATGTACTATGGGTATGCATATAAATGAGTCAGAACACCAAAAGTATTGTGGTTACAGCATCCGGCCAACGTGAATGCAGTCCCGGTTCAACTACGACTGCAGCACATATAATGTTAAAGTGTAATGAATGCGTCTGTGCTGTACAGACAATTAAATATGTAAAGGTGAATGTGTGTTTCACATGTGTCCGTTAACCGGATTACAGATATTTTACTGGTACTGTCACAAGTAATAAAGCCCACGTAAGCACAAAGACTTAGTAAACATATGTAACCCACAATAAGGATATGCATGTGCGCCTGCGCGTAACCCACAATAAGGAAATACAAGTGTGCCTGTGTGTGTGTAATCCGCTCACAGCATAGCAAATGAATGCTGGTTTCTACATGTAATGTCTATATATGGATATATACATTTGTGTATAGATACATATCCACAGACTTAAACTAAATAAATATATGAAATAAAGAATGTACAGACATATATATATATATATATATATATATATATATATATATATATCGATATATATACATGGAATGCTGTTTGTAGAGTTGTACGTGCTGTGCTGGCCTACTGTACTGGCTGTGTAATATACTCAGTCTGATTGTTTTCACCTGCTAGCTGTGGTAGTTCTCATTGGTTAACTTACTGCTATTTGTTTACCTTCCTTTACACTGTTTGTGTCCACAGTGAACGGCGCCGCCCATAGGAGCACAGTGAAGTGCACATCTGCTTCCACTTGCGCACACAGGCTTATACATGCGTACAAACACTTACACTGGCTTACACAACATTACACGGGCTTCAACAATCTTACAGTAGCTTACTGCTTTTTCAACTTTCGCACGGGCAGACACACATGCACACATGCTTACAGGCTTGCAGGTGCAAGCACACTTCAGCAGGTTTGCAAGAAACTTCAGTGATATCCATGGCATACACCGTCAGTTTCCTGACTTTACCTAGGATAAATGATAACACGCCTCTTCCACTGATGAGTCACTGACAGAAAACATGTGACACACTGCTCCAATAAGATTACAGTGTTTTATACATACACACTCATGATGTCACCTATCTTCTACGCTGATAGTCCCCTTAACCTACTCTTACACTGTAGAGGCTTGGCCCCTATGGCATGACAAATTGTGCTTCACTATCCTCAGCCTCAGTTGCATAGGATTGCCTACTAATGCTTGGTTACATCTCTGAGAGTGCTCTTACACACATAGCAACCACTACTCAGTAGCCATGTTGTCTTCAGCTTGCCATTCACCTGCATGACGAACTAACTTTTAACTGACATTACAATTTGTATGTATATTTTACATATTTGTCTTGTTTTGTATGCTGGCGTATTCGGCGTCGCTGCGCACGCTTAAACACCGGAGTTCGGAGGACAACTAGAGTTTTATTAATTTCAATGGAAAACATGCCACTGGCCTTATATTTGGCCATTGGCATGTTTCTTCAACTAAATCCATCCTTTATTTGCAGATGACATTGCTCCATTTAGCTACTTGCAGAACGTTACTCGGTTAACATCCGTGTACATTTCTGCACATAACTCTACTCTTGCGGACAGCTTACTGTTTCATGTATCGCATATTTTACATCATTTGCATAGCTTTCACCTACAAATGGGGTAATTTGCATATCCTAACATTGTCCGCAGGTAATGCTTTTAGGGGCTGTGTTACACCCTACAGGATATTGCTGAATAGCTCAGCAGACATCTTGCCTTGCTCTACTCTTACTCTACTGGTACACACCACCAAGGCTGAATCCTGGCCTAAGCTTTGCTGTGTGCTAATATGTCTATTTGTGGAGTAAGCATGGCTGTAGGTATGTTTTGACCTGCTATGTCTGTCATTTCTACAGAGCAGCTCCCACTTTCATCATTTGTAGAGGTGACAGCCCTATAGGAACTATATGTACAGCTGTGACATTTGACAAGTCAACACATACCTGCGGTCAATACTAAACTGACTACTTCAGCGCTTTTCATACCTTCAGATTTGTCTTGTAGTAGTATAGTTGATAATACTGTTTCCTATAACATGTATCTGTTTCTGATACAAGATATGTCATTTTATTACACCACTACACACAATATATGAAGAAATCACAGGCCAGATGCCATTACATTCCTTTTGTAGGACACACCCACCCAAAGTGTTGTGTTCCTCACAAAAACCAACAGGTGCTAATCAAGACATATTCTGCTATCATCTACCTTATGTGTTCGCCGGTATTTGCGCTTTCCGTCAGTGGCAGAACTCACATGTGAGTGTAGGAGACTGAACACTGTATCGGGGACACTGCATAGCACCCTGAGGGACACATTTATGTTGTTTCTATTAACCTTCCACATTGACTATCACGGTATAAGTATTCATCAAATTTATCGAGGTACATGCTTTTGACTTATACATGTTTTGTTATTTGTCATCACGTCTTTCTTCACACCTGTCCACCTAATCTCTCACTAGTTCTTTACATTTATTTAGGTCAGGGTTACCTTCATACCTCTCAACTGTACACATTTTGGGTAAATGTCCCGAACTTAGACTTATAATTTTGTTCCTTTTTTAATAATATTGTGCCTTTCTGGTAATTTAGTGGCAAGTCATTAGGGACTGTGGGGTTAGACAATAATGACAGACATTAGTAGTTTATAATTAATAACCCTCAAAACATTCATACTAATGAATGATCCATTATTCTATCAACGTTCTGACTTTGTAAGAGGAATATTTGAAATATTCCCTATTTGTACTTATTTTAAAATGCCTTTGTCCAGATGTCTTATTGTGATGGGTTGAGAGGTATGGTTACCATCTTAATCGTACGCATGTACGTCCATGATCATCGCTTACACGACACTAATATAAGTCCCTACGTCTTCCCCCAATAGTTTACACAATATCCAGTAGATGGGTTCTTCATTTTTGGAAGATATAGGTGTCTGCTATACCCACATAGGAATATTAATCACTCCCATGGGGTGGACCTCATAAATCTGTGCCAACCAACACCTAGGCACCTAGGCCCATTATTGCATACCCATGATTCCCAGACCTGACACCCCTCCACAGTAGTCATAACACATACTTAATGTGAGCGATAATAAAGTATGAAGGCACTTCTAAAGACTACCCATGTACTGACAGGGTTCCATCATGTGTTATGCATTGCAATGATACCACTGTACCTAACCAGGTCGGCTCTACACATACCAGGGGCCCTGGGACTTACACAGCTGTGACAGATGACTGTCGCTGTACACCAACGAACACACATGTTTGGCTATGTCATACATGCAACTGCAGTGGATATGTGCATGGACCACACACACAACACATATGTACATAGCATAGCTTTTGCTGTCCTCTGTGCAGACAAGTGGCTACAGCAATCATACGCACGCAAATGGAAGGTGGGTCCATGGCTGTTGAATGCTAACAGTGCATGAGGTAACAATGTTGACCAAGGACACATTCCCTCTGAACTAGTTACCCATGACACCCATCATATCATACAACACTCCATGTGTTATGTATGTCAACACACATGTCCACCAATTGCAATACATTCAAACATGACGACATGACAGGCATGTAGGACCAACACACATGTGCAATCTGTAGTGTGCATGCAGCTACCATGCATGTACAGTAGCTTATGTAAGTAACTCATCTGTGCCTAACTACAACATGCAGTTGCAATGCCACCCCATCATTGACACCTGTATATGGTGACATACTGACAGTACGGTAGGATGTACAGCAGGTATGGATGTATGTGTGTACATAAAGTGCTGATGCACCTGTGTAGATGGATGTTTGCCAGGGACGGCTCACAGGTGTGTCACACACCATCCAACCATGACATGTGCAAACAGTACGCTATGTTACCGTTACTTGACGGTGGAGACATAACACCTACACAGCGGTCAGGTGGTACCGACAGTACGTCACTTGACACCTGTAACACTTACATCCTCCTGTGTGCATATAGCAGCACAATTGCCGGTAGCGTTTGTACACATAATGCGGCCAATACTGCTGCATGTCTGTCAGACGTATCATCATATAGCAGGTGTATCATTCACAGTACAGCCATGTGTGTTTGCTTGTGTGACCATATATGCCACATATGGTGTGGAATACAATCCACTTGTCACACACCCCTGTACACTGTTGTACAGATCTGTACATACTGCAGTGTGGAAAGCATGACGTAGGCAGGTGTGGTGTGTGTATCACACACATCAGCTATCCAAATGTGTATGACATTTGTGGTCTCCACAGTGTGTGTGTGTGCGTGTGTGTGTGTGTATGTAGGTATGTATGGCTGTCTGGTGCATGGAGTGAGGGTGTATGTTACCATACAGAACACACAGGATCCCTAACCCCTCATGGTCATGCAGTCCACTACCCTGTTGATGCCATCGGTCTCAGCCACACTGGCTACCTGTACATGTTCTTTCTCTGTGTCGCATTGTGTGGGTGCACAGTACTGTGAGGGTGATGACCACATAGGCAAGGGTCCTCACCTCAATACTATGGGGTGTGTGTTATAGTGTTGTTGACCCCATTAGTGTGAGCATGTTCCTGTAATGTGACAGGGTATTACTGCTACACAGTGAGGCCTCATGTTATCAAGTGGCCTCTAACATTATCATTGGCCAGACCGCTGTGTACAACCCCTGCACCATGTCAACATACCTGTGATGTGACCTGGTATGGATGTCACATCTCTAGCTACTGTAGCCTACATGCTTCTGGATCAGTATATGTGTGGACATCTGTGGTATGTTAGACTTTCCGACAGTCAGGCTGAGGCTACGTATAGCATGCTAATATTGCCATATGTCCCTGTGAGTACTCCACAGTTACACATGGGAGACCGCAAACAGTGCTACCTGTAGGCACATGGAAGTAGACCATAAGGAGGAAACCAGGGCATCATTACCAACATGCTGTTACTGTTGTTACTATGACACATACTGTGAACATATAACAATGCATGCTAAACCTGTACTACATGGTATGTCTGGTGCGTGTCAACAGTACACAACTAATGTAATATACATTTCTCTCTCTATTCTCACACAACTATTGTAATATACACTTCTCTCACTATTCTTACACAACTAATGTAGAATGCACTTTTCACTATTCTGTTCACCCTGTGCATCAGACCCTTTGAGCATGTCCCTGCACCGATGGTGTGGATGACAGGGATGCAGCACAGGCTTCATCATATGCACAGGGTGATGATGTTTGCCAGGGGCATAGGCTGCACCAATGGATGACATCATGTGTGTGGGTAAGGGCCAGTGATATGATTGGACATGTCTGTTCAGTATGCATGTGGTTTTTGTTGTGCCCTACAGATGTCTTTGCTGTGTGCGTGTATGTGTGCTCACAGTTCTGACTTTTGTGAGGCCTACATGTGATATTATTGACAGCTCCAGTTTGTACAGACCAGGTTGTACAGCTCACTGTGTCCAGCCATGGCCACGTGACCTGTGCCGGCCAGGGGTTGCATGGGCACTACCAGGCAGAGGTACAGATTGGCTACTGTCCGATGACACGTCCACTGGAACCGTGTCCCCGCTGGGAATGTCCAGGGCCACATCCACGTGGCCTGCTGTGTCCTGGTGTGGACAGTGCAGCACCAGCTGCACTGCTACTGCTACTGGCACTATGGGAGTGGGCATGTGAGGTGGCATGCTCACATTGACCTGCACTAGGTGGTGTGGCTGGCCTACGTCCACGTGGCCTACGCCTCACTCCTACCAGATGTTCCAGCACAGACAGCTCACACTCGCGGATTGCCATGCCACGGTCAAGGATTCCAACCATGTCACCCAATCGCCAGTCCAGAACATCAGCAATCTGCTGTTGAGCATTTGCCAAAGCCTGGATGTTGTCATTTAGGGTACGGATAGCAGCCCACTGCAGCCTCTGCCCTTCTCTGGTCTGCCGTTCAGCACGTGCCTGTGCCACCATTACAGTCTGGAACATGCGTCTGGTGATACCAGCTGCTGCGCTCTGTCCTGCTGGTGCATGTCTGCCAGAGGTCCTCTTAAGAGCAGCACTGGCCACATGCCTGTGTGGCACATCTGCAGTCATTACACTGACACCATGGTGTGTAGACACACCTTCTGTAGCCACCATACGTTCCTGTTCCACGCTAACAGACACTGACTGTCCTTCCTCTATGGCCACTAGTGATGCGGTATGTGTTGGCAGCAGAACTGTGTGCGGGGAAGAGGGGGACATAGCTGCGATGGCAACCGTTGGCACAGATTCAGCCCCTGACAACCCTGCCTGTACCTCATGCATATGCTCAGCACTGCTAGTATCTGTGGGGACACTAACATCAGATGGACCACAGGAGGGTAACGCACCTACATCACCTGTGAATGCAAAGAAAGGCTCTAAATTACAATAGGCACAGACACACACAGACACACCATGCATGTGATTTGACAGATGGCATGCAGCATGCCTGTGGTACAGCAGAGGGCATGCAGCTCAGACATTAATAGTGTTAGTAAGCATACCTCCCTGGGGTGCACACTACAGCAAGCAGGTGTCATATCAGTAGCCATGCAGTTCACACAATCATGGTAGTATGCATGCATCCCCGTGATACACCATGTGGACCAGAACAGGATAACAGTACACATGGCTGATGTGACCTTGACATGTACTCTGCTGATGTGTGCATTAACATGCATACATGTCTGACCATGCTGTCCTGACACATGTACAGCATCGTAATGGGCATCACATTGCGGTGTTATCTGTATGCCCTACAGATAGAATGCATGTTTAGCAAATGTGCACGAGCATGGAAGGGTAGTGTGAGCCATCTACATTGCTACACAGTGTAAAGTACAGACACTGTGCTATTGCATGGCATCTTGAGGCATCTGTATTGCTGTACAATGCATAATATGTACGCATTGCATAGCCATAACTGCATGCATACCCATGACATAACTGTGGATTGTGACCCACGATGCTGAGGTGTATACACACCAAACCATGCTGTGTCAAGTGACAGATCACTGGAGGACCTACAGCTGACACCCCTGCACAACAACTACAGGGTCTTAGCTGCCTGGCAATCATGTCCACACATAGCAAACATGTCAATTCACCATTTTCCACCTGACATTGATGTACCACACACACACAAGGTGCACAGCTAAGTGTGATGTCCTACAGCAGCAAGGGAAATGTACAGTATCTGTGGCCTGATGTGGTGTCAATGTCTGTGGAAGCTGTACAGGTGACTACTGTCATGCTATGACACAGTCGTGATGTTCAACTGATCTTATATGGTAGACTTCAGTGACACCTCCACTAGCTGTGCACAGGCTGTTAGGATGTCCACTGTACCACATCAACTGTATAATCAGTCGACTAAGGCTATAAGTGGACCATGTGTGGACAACGTGCAACAGGGTGTATACACATCACATCTACTGTGTGGCTACGTGTCTCTGGCCATCCCCATGGCCATGTGTGCACATGTGTTGGCCAAATGTGTGTGATGGCCATCTATCTCACATGTCTGTGTTGTCCCATATGACATACACCCATAGATGTCAGATATGTCACCATCCACAGGGCTATGCAGACAACGGGTTGTATGTTTGGTATGTGGGGTATGGGTCATGGGATAGTGTGACAATATTGCAGCCAGAACACTACATGTCTGGGACATGTCAGATGGCACATCACAATGTGTGCACCCAATGCAGGGGCATACAATACAATGGTGACAACTGTGGGCTGCCCATATCACAGCTCACTGTGTGGTACTGTTTGCATCACACATGTTGTTCCAATGCATACTACATATGCCTCCATTGTAGAACACCTCCACCGTTGTATGCACAACTGACCACACATGTAGCAATGACAAATACTGTGGTTTCAAGTTGGTGTATCATTTCATTTGTATATATTGCATATGGGTGGCCTGTGTAAATGATGGGTGCTGCGACCTGTATATCGTGACTGGAATGAACATCAAGTGTGCAAGTGTTAACTGGCCACATGGCAAATAGATCTATGCTTTAACATGCCTGATACTGATGACAGTCTTACCTGCAACGACCTCATGTCTGTGCAGCACGCCAGAGGTACCTGTATAGGGGTGACTCAGCTGTATGAACATTATCCATGACTGTATGACAGCCACAGTGTGCACTGTGCATGTTAACACATTCGCCTGTATAATAGCATATAGTATGCACGTGTGCATACACAGGGTAGCATACTGTAGTATGTAGCATGTGTGTCCACATACCTTGCATATGTTGTTACTTTACATAATGTACAGTGACACATGCAACTAAATGGGATATAATAGCCATATGTGCAGTACTGACTTACCAGGCAACTCCAGGCTCATTGGTTGGGAGACACCCACCTCCACGATGGCAGCTAGTGTTTGTGGATGCTGTTCCCTGGGTGTCCCCAGACTGGCAAGTAGCTCCTCGGTGTGTGTGAGTGGGGGCTGGGTTGGCCCACCACCTGTTCCACCTTGTTCCCTGGCGATTGCAGTGGCACACTGTTTTGCATGTCGTATCAAGTCCGTGCAGTGTCTGCGCACCTGCTGGTAGGTGTGGTTATGGCCACCCACATCGTTCACCCTCCTTTGTAGATCCTGCCACAGGTCATCCCGCTGCTGGGCATGCTGTGGGACATGGCTGAACAACAAGTCATAGTTGTCATGGAGCTGTGGGATGAGGACATCATCCTCCTGGCGGCTGTATGCTGGGAGGCGTGTACGGGGCATTATCTGTAAGACATAATGATGGTGACAGGTCACAGTTTCAGAGATGTACAGAGATATACTGCTGCACATACATTTCTATGACATCTACTACATCTGCACAGTTATCTTTGCAAAGCATCATGACACTGACATGACTGACGTGTTTGTGTCACACACATGTCACACCCATTATGCATTGGATATCATCACCATATATGTGTGTCACCTCATTACAGTGTTCATACTCCATGTAAATGCTGTCTTGCTGTGGGCATGTCTATTTTCCTGCACTTGTGTTCTTACCTATCTGCACATGCCTGGATGTTTCCACAGTAATGCTGTTGACCTGGATGCTGTGTATATGTCACATATCAACACAGACACAGCCATAATGGACTTGAGCAGTGACAATGCACACATATGCATGGACACCTGTACATGCATGTGTTTTGCTATATACATCTACACAGCACTGTACAACTGTTCAGCATCCTGCCATGGATCGCCTGTAATGCACATGTGATAGACATGGGGCAATGGCTAGTCAGACGACATTCGCAGGGATGGTTATCAACCATAGCATGTGCGGGCACGGTTTCCAAGCTGTAACAGACAGCCATTATGCCACCGCAAGGTGCATCAGTGCCACATTACTGATCCAGTCAGTTGATAGTACATTTACCATGCGGCCATCACACCATGTATGACTGGGATGACATGTGCAGCTTTGATGGACAGGGTTGCATGGTATGGCGGGAGTATGTCACATATATGTCACACGGATCTGTCCAGCCTGTGGCGATCCTAGTATTAGGACGGTGGCTGTCCATGACATATGTCTTATAGATCAGGATATGGACATGTAGCATGCCCATCATCATGGTGTAGCAAATGTCTTTTTGCAAGGTAGACAGCATGCTGCATAGTGGGGGTGAGGATTGTGAAGGCTGGTATCGCACATCCATGCATAGCCATTACCCCTTAAAGGTGGTATGTAATCCAATATTGGTCACCACAGTGCTGTATATGCCTGTCCAGTGATCTCCGTGCTCATGGATGGCACCCTGACATGACATGGGTACCTCATATGACTACCTAAGGGGCCTGGAGATGTCACCAAGTCGGGGGGTGCACTGCACAGCACCATCCCTTACACAGTGTCCATAATGTTGACCACAGCCTAGGTAGTAGTTTATGGGTACAGGGATGTTCACTTAGCGGTGACAATGCTGGTATCATCCTTCAGACTGTGCACATATGTCACACACCTCACCCACACAGCCCATTCTGTATGTTGTTCACAACACTGACACAGCTATACTGATAGGTCATGGCCATTCACAGCCTTACATACACAGATGCCTAACATTTGTCTGTGTGGTATGGGCTACAGTGAGGGTGGGGTACAACACATTAACCCTGTTCTACTGTAGCTGGCACTGGTGTGATGTGCACATGTCACTCCTGCACCTTTTGTAGTTGTGAGTCTGTCAACAGGTCACTGGTGGAACACTCCTGTGACATACAAAGGTATTTGTAATCAAACATCCGTGCTGTCTTGTACATCTGTACTGCTAACATCTACAGTGATAATGGTTCATGGACATGCACACCATACTCAGCAGGGTTATAGTGTGGTGCCACTCAGAATGACTGTCATCACCACTTGTGGGTTGATATTATCCAACACCCTATCTGTATTGTATGGTCATGCTAGGCACTTGTTCAGAACTTGTGAGCATGTCATGAGCTAAAGATTACTATAGCACCCATTCCACACCATTTCCCACAGGTACACTGGCTGTCCTACACTTCCCAGCTTGCTTATGGTACAACAGCTGTTGTGTACACGTAACGCACATATCCTGTGGGACATGGTTGTATATACAGGCATGTCCAACTGTCACGTACCAGTGCTCCTGCCTGTCTATATGAGGGATATGTCGTACATGTGGCAATAGAGCAATTGTCTCATGTACACATTCAATGCTCACCTCCCAACATATGACACTACAGCCTGTGGGGGATGCACTTCTGCAGCTGTGCTGGGGGCATAGCTCAAGTGTACCTCATTACGAGGAACGTACCTCATTTGGGGTCTTAAAAGGTGCATGTTCCTCAAGGTTCCACATTGAAAGGGTCTGTCACACATTCATTGTTGGAAATTGTTTACCTGCTAGCCATGGCTAAATAGATGGGAATCATATTAATTCATTAGAATATCTTTTTTATGTGTAAAACCAGCCTATTTTAGCCATCATATGCCCTTCCTAGTTGAAGCTGTTAGTAAGCCAGTTGTAAGTGTTCCACGTTTTACCCATTTGTCACACATTATGAGGGCTAATGTTCCTCATTTTGGGGACAGGAGGTTGACA
Source organism: Protopterus annectens (assembly GCF_019279795.1). Taxonomy (NCBI): domain Eukaryota; kingdom Metazoa; phylum Chordata; order Ceratodontiformes; family Protopteridae; genus Protopterus; species Protopterus annectens. The sequence goes on along the minus strand of NC_056727.1, from coordinate 509,321,689 downwards.
GCTGTGGCTGGGGGTAATGCTGTCACCAACCCTGACTGCACCTGACAGTCATTTGGGGATGTGTAACATTCGCAACACACCCCACCCATCACATAGTCTCACATGATCTATACCACTGGCCACACCTACGAGGACAACTTGTGCAGTACGTCTCCATACTCAGTGTAGGCACCAGAGGTAGCCCCCATCATGGAAGACAACATCACCAACTTATAGCCAGACTCATGTGTGCCCATCACATACAGCCAATAGGGAGTTATAACATTCAAAACACACCAGTCATAGGTGACTCTGTAGGGAGTCACACTGCAGTTCCACACAGCAGGCTACACAAGGCGATAGTCGCTTACATCTTGCTGTCGGGTAACTGCTTCTGCAACATAACCTGTGCATCCATGCCACACCTCACCAGGTACGATGTGACTGTCATTCTCCATGTTAGTGTGACTGCCCTGTGATGCCACTTCACAGACTACGTGTGCAGGGACATGCAATAGCTCACCAGTCTTATAGCCCTGAGGGTGTGGGCCAAGCCCTGGGGATGATTTTGCATTCGTCCGGACACGATACTACTGTACAACGACCGACTGTGTCACTTCAACAGTTGCCTATGCTCCTATTGTCATTCCACAGGCATCTGGTATCTGTCCGCTTTGACTGACCTGGTCAAACACAATGCTGTGGCACAGATGACTTGCACCTGTCAGCCCTGGGAGTACAGCTCACATGTAAGGCTCTTGCTGCTTCTATACTGCCTGTCTTGCACAGTTTCCAATAACTGTCACCGGCAGAATGGGAACTGGCAAGCACGACATGGGGTCATGTGACACAATGCTTGCATCTTCCTCTGTGACACGCAGGCAAGGCACACCTTATAATGCACCACTCAAACATCTCTGCAGTGACTGGGACCTGCCTCTAGGCTCTGCAGAGCACACCTGCAATGACAGGTTATAGACGGACCATACCTTTCAGGCACAATCCTGGACCGGCACACCCACAGCTGAGGGGTTCCCATATCCCACTATGTTGTGCACACATCCTGGCTAGTTACTTAGCACAATGCATCAGAGGTGCTCCACGTGCAACTAACTGTGTCCGGGACCGCTATACACATTGTAACAAGCTACAGAGTCAACATCATACCCCACGGTTAACATACCTTATTTGTTGGTATATTGGACAGTGGGCCTCAGACAGCTACTACTGATGTGCGACTGACACTACCCCACACTTAACTGGGATAGCCACTCATGTACCGACACATCCATGAGTCATAACCTCCGCTCTGCTGAATCAACCCATACACACCACCTCCAAGACCTACATTAACCTTGACATGAACACAACCACTATGTGACTGGTGTTACACACCTGGAGTTATCCCCTCATTGGTGGATTCCGAACATATGCTAATCAACCTTGTTAGCCATATCCCGGCACCACACCCATCACAGCATACACAGTACATGAGTACTACAACACCTACTACAGACGTCTGCTGACAGCGGTTAACGTCATGACACCCGTGCAGATGGACAATGCACATACAAATGTTGACACATACCCCAGTGCACTTCATTAGCATGTACACAACTGCATGGATCATGCTATTCCACACGGAGCCATGATGGTACACACCAGATAACTGATGGTCATGTTCCATGGACATATGATGTACAACTACAGGTGTAGGCTGTTGCACAGTGGTGTACATTCCCATGGGGTGGGGTGGCTCACTGGTCAGCCGTGGTAGGGCCACAGGGTCCCTCATCACATACTCCGACTAGCTACGTACACATGACTGTGACACATTCCGGAGTGTACCACCAGGCATTATGGTGGTATGTCAGTAGTCGATGGTAACACCCACATCTGCTGTCACATACAACAGTCACTCAGGAACAGTACAGACCCAGGTGATGTTGGCAACATGCTGGAGGATGGATTCAATGCTAACATTACACCCTCTCACTCACTACAGGGCAACAATCCATACAGGAACATTGTGGTGTCCCTGTGGTCACACCTACACAGTACTGACCTACACTCTATATGTCCTGGGACATTGGCCCCATGTCACCTTCCAACATCCCAGGCTGTGATGTCCACCAACCTCTGAATGACATGTCTCCCCACTAGGCCACCATATTCAGTAATAGCCTTGTTTCAAACATTGTAGCCCCTGAATGGCACACAGCAGCATTTATCACACTACACACAGGTGGCACCACAATGCACGAGTGGGACTATAGTCCTACACACCCGACTGGACTATTCTGCATGGCTGCGGGGCACATCATCAAGGACGTCATTCACAGAGACATTGTTGGGCTCACGTCCTTTGCTGCTACCTGGGTTGGGCTTGTTAGGGCCAGAGCATGGCCCCTACACATGGTGGACTCCTTTCATGCAGTTACCAGGGCAGTTGCTGATGGTACGGGAGTCCATACATCCTACATTGTCCTCTCATTGCCTTTCAGCACCATTCTCCATTCTGGTATTGACAACATACACATCCACCTGCACATCGTACCCTATGTCTCAGGATGCTATGCAATGTGGCTCATGGACAGGACACACACAGTGAGGCCAGCATACCATAGTACCTACTACATGTCAGGTACATTTGGCATACCACAGTCCTCAGTCATAGGGCCCCTCATGTTCAGTATATGCTTCCCTGCGGTACAGACTAGCACAGGGGACTTTCCCTGCCTAGCTTTCATACCCCTGCATACAAAGCACCATGATTGCTCCACCAGCTGATACTGACTCCATCCATACGGGTGTCGCTGTGACAGATACATGATATAACTATCATGGCATCTAGCTGCATGACACAAGGTGCATGAACATCACCTTTGCATTACACCGTTCACCCACTGACTATCACATGGGTGGTAGTCCCCTCCATACATATCACATTGCACATGTTTGCAGTACACACATATGTCGCACCCACTCCTGTGGTTAACGTTTTGCCACTGTGGTGTGGATATCCTTCTACATGGCCACACCTATCTGTACTGGGTGTGTAGCTGGTACATAGGCACCCATTGTACCTCTGAACTCAAGACATCTACACACATTCAAGGGTACACCACCCCATTTAGGGTGTACCTTACACAACAGCTACAGTTTTACATACCACAACATTAACACGCCATGATGTTTACTGAGCTCCGACAGTTTAAGTATGCGGCTGCACTATGCACACCACATCTGTACACATTTGCATACTACATACTCAGGGGTGAGCTCTGCTGATCAGACAGGGCCCATGTCCACAACATTATTAATGGCTATACTCCTCATACGCGACATAAGCAGAAGCCACTGGGAGCAACATGCTCATGGATATGTGCACACACGCCACAATGAGTGGGATGTGCTTGAGGGTTACATTCCCAAACCAGACACTCACCATGCTTTGGAACATAAGTCCTATGTACATCACGCAGGGACACTCAGTAGCACTGTTCATGTGATACCTCCCTTGGTGGTTGGGAGACGCATGTAGGCCTGGGATCACTGAAGTGGCTGTACTGTGCAGAGGTGCAGGTGACACATGGCTCTGCTGTTCACAGGACACTACCCTAGAGAGGTGCCACTAGTGTGAACACTGTAGTTGTGCTTACACATGGACTTGCCAGACTGCATAGTACCCCACTATGCACCTGTGAAGCTATTACATGTCCTTTGTGCATGGTTACTTGGTAGCCCTTCCATTTAGATTAGCTATCATGCTATTACAATGTCCCATGCCTACAAGCCATATGTATCCTGTTATTGTACATGCCAATAGATGATACCTGTGGTATGCATGATATGCCTGTTATGCTGTGTAGAATATCTGTCATATCTACCTATAATAGTATACATTACACATATTTCACATAGTATCCCATAATGCAAAGCATACTTGCACAGCGGGACCACCTTAGATACGTCATTAACGTTATATGCCCATACACATGCGTGCTGTGACAGTATATCAACATATACTATCCCCTGCTATGGCACGTCCTTGTTGGACATACCCTACCACTGATGGCGGGTTGTATGGAATTCTTCTGTTTAACACCCTCATGTAGCATCCCTTGTGGTGTCTGTGCTGTGTACCTTCTGTCCCACTGCTGGACGCACAGTTTCTACAAGCATTAGTATGCTCAGCAAGACATCACTACATAAATACCTTTCCCCACTTTATGCATTGTGGACACGTTTAATTAATGCAAACCAGGCTATACATACAGTAAAACTAATTAACACAGATCATGCTATACATAACCTTACATATCGGGCGTTCTACATACCTTGTTATCATTACGGCGTTTCGTTTCTATCTCTCTCAGTGTTTCAACTGGTATTCGGTATGAGCATACAGTTTGAATGTCTGGCAAGTCATCCTTATATACATCGATACCTGTAACATGTGGATTCATCCCGCCAATTGGTGTTCCTGAGTGACTAATTACTTGCATATCAGCTGTGCAGCTACTCCATTCGCCAATTACGCGGCAACAGTGGGGTATAATTGAATTCTCCACTTGGGCGTTGCCTATTTACCCTACCTTCGGGGAGACGGTCTGTATTGTGTTTTGTTATGTGTAATTGCAACTGCTATGCATGGAGACAAGTATACTTTGGATTCATGTCCCCTGTGGATTGTGTGTGACAAGTAGAGTATTTGGTTCAACATGTGGGTGTACCTGTCATCCCAATGTCTGATAACGGAGTATTGCAAACAAAACCTGTAACATGGCTGTTTGTTCCATTATACAATGCCTGCAATTTTGCATGACGCTTTTAATTGTGTCTCTCACACAGTATGTTGAGGGTTCTGCAGATGTAATTGTGACTGACTGGATGTTTGTGCTGCTATTACAGTCTGTATTGCTTTAGTTTCTAGTGTGGGGGATGTTGGTGGGTGTACGTAGCATATACAGGTTTGTGGGCCTTGCATTTCTACATAATCCGTATATATGTGTGTGGGCTCTGTCCCTAATTAGAGAGCTAACAGTTAGTAGACTTATGTTACGGGATTGTACGTTGGGCCATTGTTAATTGGTTTCTATATCGTCTGCAGGTGAGCTTGCTACTTGTATACCTCCGGAATTGCAGCGATATATCAAGGGATATGTGTAAGTGACAGCTATCCCTTGTATTTCTGCCCCAGATATTTGCAGTCATTGCGGTTGTGTTGGTAAAAGAGCCTGTTTGCCATGGGTTGCCACCTTTTCATATGGTCATTGTTGGACACTTGCGGGACACACAGCGGTGTTTACAGGCCAACAGGTAGCCATGGTCAGTACACAGGTTAGCACATACTTTTATCCTCAATACATGCCTATTGTTGTGGGACTTTGGCTACTTATCATATTGCATGTAACATTTATGTTTCTTACATACAGGCATAACTATTAAATACGACTATTGCATTATGTATGGGACATATTAATGTCCTACCATCTCGGACATTTGCCCTTTGTACTGTTTTATGTCAGGACACACCTGCCCAGGGTGGGGCTGTCCCTCCTACTGTGGGACAGGTAGTAACCGTATGCCTACGGCTAGCTATACCCACACCTACCGTACTATCTGCCTCTGACTTGGCACTAACAAACACATGTTGCGGACACACACACACATTACAGTCACATGGAGACGCACATGGCACCCTCAACGCACACTTACACAGACTACGGCACTCACAAACACAGTTGAACACAGTACCTACGTGGACCGCAACACCGGCAGCAGTGACTAAATGTCCCTTCATGTCATCATACTATTACTCGCGGCTGTACTGTTCCAGTACTGTGTTCTATCGGTCTTTCAGCCTCGTGGTTACGCATGTCGGTATGTTACACATTCCATAGTTGGCGGTATCCTATTTATTTGTACCTCCAAGGTGTTATGAATGTCGTTGACCTATCTATTGTATTTGCAGATATTGCTGAATCCATCTATATCAACATATATCACTCTATTGCCCTTTCTATCTGTATTATATATATGCATATGTGTACATATATATATATATATATATATATATATATATATATCTGGCAGGGAACGTGACAGGCACACAGCACCACCATATGCTGTAAGGCTCATGTACTGTTCAGGTGTTGGCATTCCGTGTTCCACTAGCTGTTGTGTTTACAATGTTTGAGGGCTGCCTATGTAGGAGTCACACATTGGGCCACCTATACATTACAATTTACAGGTGGTCATGTTTGTGTGCCATCCATTTTACTGTGTGTGCAGGTGGAGAGGTGTTAGTCCGTAGGGGCCTACACTGTCAGAGTATGTGCTATACGTTCCCTCTTTGCCAAGGCGTAGGCATATTGGGCACGCCTCTGTCTGCTTACTGGGGCTGGCACAGTGTGTTCATGGTCTGAATCCCTCTGTGCCTGTAATGGCCTTGGCAACTGCGGTGGGCTATGAGGGCCTTCTCTATTTTGTCCCTGCTGCAGCTGCTTCCGCAGGATCATATTATGTAGCATGGCACATACTATGACGATGTGGGCTCACGTGCCTGGAGAGTACTGCAAGGCTCCACCAGATGTATCCAAGCACCGGAACCGTGATTTCAACTTCCCGAACACACGCTCTATGATGATTCTGGTTTGTGCGTGTGCCTCATTATGGCGTTCTTGCATGGGTGTGTGTGCATTTCTGATGGGAGTCATCATCCATGGCTCCAGTGCATAGCCAGCATCCCCCACAAGATGGCCATATGGGATGTCCCCCCTGACAAATACCTGCTACAGCTGTGAGGCATGCCAGATATGGGAATCATGGTAGCTTCCAGGGCTGCCAGCACACACATCCATGATAATGCCCTGGGCATTGCACATGACCTGGCAGTTGATGGAGTGGAATCCCTTGTGGTTTATGTAGCGCCTACCATGCTCACTGGGTGGTGACTTGATTTATATGTGCATGCAGTCTATCGCACCCAGTACCTCCGGGTGGTGTGCCACAGGGTGGAAGTGGCGCATATTGCTGGCCAACTCCTCCTGAGTTCGGGGGAAGTATATCTGCTCATTGGCATGTGGTAACATGGCATCCAGGAACTGGTGTAGTACCCTGGATGCTGATGCCTGTGAGATACCCATTATATCTCCAGTTGGCCTTTGAAAGGTACCGGTGGCCAGTATTCGCAGGCTTACACATACCTTCGTGTCCACTGGGATGGGTTCCCCTCTGTTGTTTCTGGTTCTCAGGCGTGGCACAGCTCCACTATTTGCTGTAAGATGTCCCTGTCCACCCTGTAACGCTCTACTATCTCCAGGTCATGTAGCCCCTGGTAGGTTACCCTTGGTCTGAACACTCTCCTTCTCCTCCGAGGCCTGCGGTGGTTGTCGGCATCATCCTCCACAGCACCGTCAGTCTCTAACACATGCTGATGAATCACAGCTATGGCAGCTCCCAACATGTACATTTTAAAAGTTCCCCATGTGTTTACACCTATGGTGCAGTGTTTGGGAATACACAGGTGTGTGTATGGTGCTTTCACACTTTATACTATTGTGCTGTGAACACCAATGATGTCATAGGGTGTGTATGTACGATCGTAGCTACAGGGTATCTTATGTGTTTTACTGCCGGAACTACTATTGTGGTGCCTTTGGTGTTGAATTACATTTGGCTGCCGTGGATTACCTCTTGACCTTCCCTTTACATTTCTGCACGTTGCACCTACCATTTTCTGGCGTGCATCCTGCAGCCTACTTTCATTTGTACTTTCCTGGACCTGGCGTATCTTGCGTTTTGTGTGCTACTGCCGGTCTGCTGTCGGTTTGCTTTGCTCTGCTGTGTCAGGTCTCCTATCTTTGCAATGCAATACATCCCCTCCTTTCTTTGCATTCCAATGCCTCCCCTATCCTGTTTTGCAGGTTTCTGCAAGCAGACTTGTCAGCTGCCATCGATTGGCCATCGTGGGTTGATTGGTGTTGATTGCTTATTAGTACTCCAATTACCCTACTTCGGCATTTCCTTTTCTTCCCCTGACCTTCCTGTTTGTGCTATTGTTCGTGGCGTGTGCGTCCAATTACTGGGTTTCGGGCACGTTTTCATCCCCGTACACATGCACTTTTGGGCACCATGTGTGCTCTCAGCTAAACGATTCTATACCTTCCTCCCCACCCCTGTCCTGCAGCTTTGCTTAGCAACGGACAGGCCAGATTTGCATTGCTCCAGTGTGCTTACTGCTACGGTGGCACACCCCTCTGCTGATGTCATGTATCTCCTCTGAGCCACTCCTCGGTGTTATACCGCTGCGCCATATGGTACAACCTTCATCCGCGGACATTTGCGATTCAGTATTATCTGCCTCATTTGCATGGCATTGACTACTAATTCATAGTTACCACGCCGAACACTATCGCAGGCCCTTAGCAACCCTTGCACCTTGGTTGTGGTGTTTCATGCCTACCATTGTGTATTATGCTGTAAACCTGATTTCTATTACGTTGCGATTTTATGACATTTTTATATTATTTCTTTATGTTACAGCTTCCGCACACATGCCCTGTGGTTGTGCTGTGCGTTACTGTGGACATGACATTAAATGTTGTTATTTACGTGTTGTGCATCTTTTCTTATGCCATTGGCTGTGTATTTCGCCATTGGCATATGTTAACGTTGTGATACCTGGGTCTGGTCCGCTTCCATAGCTCCGATGTTCTGTTTGGGAAAATGTAAACCGTGTTTTTTGGTTTACATTTCCGTGAGCTTACGCTACGCCTGCACCACTTCATGAATCACTATATGCATTCATTTGCATGGTGCGACACTGCGCATGGGGTGATTAGCATACTTAAGCCGGGGGCTGCGCAGTTCTGGTGTACGCCGGTAGTGCACGTGGAATTGGATCGTACCTGAATCGCTCGACGGCCATATTTGGCATTATACCGCCTACGCTATGCCTGCGCCTGGAGCAAGCTTCATGAATCCCGGGGAATGATTAAGTATTCACACTTTTACTTAAAAAAAAAAAAAAAACACACATATTAATCCACATTCTTTAATTCTGTCAATGCCTCAAGTTAATAGCACTAATATTTTAAAATAATCTATAGTCCCTTATATTTCTGGGTTTGACCCTGATTCTTATGTGATTTGTCCTTGACTGGTTGAGAGCTAGAGCTATGATTGCCTCCTGTATTCTCTGATGCATTACTGAGGATTATAGTCGGTCAATAATGCTAGACATTAGAATTTAATACTTACTGTTCACAAAATGCATAATTGTCCTTATTTTGGGGCTTTTGTCCCTCCACATTATGTTCGGCTTTGTCCAGAATTCCTGAGCAAACAACTTGAGAGATACACTTGGTTAGTGTAATTCTTTCAGCCTGGAAATCTCATTTTATAAGAAACAAAGCAAGACTCTGAGAGAAAAAAATGGTGGGGACATGAAAAAACAAGACGGTTACAGTTATGTCGATTATCTCCTGATAGAAAGTGTTTGGTAAGTCCTAAACAGTAATAGGTAGTGTCTTTCATTATTATCTGGCCATTGTTTTACATTTCCCTCCTGCTTGTCACTTTATTCTTAGTAACTGATATTGGCAGTTCTTGACATCTTTCACATTAACATAGCGACTATCTTGTAACTTTGGTTGGTATCACACTACTTGCAGTCATTTCTACCACCAATTTCAGTTGCTTCTTGCCTATGTTATAAAACAGAACATTAGGACATTGCAGATTTGGAAACAAATCGTGTATGTTGACATGTATGTTGACATTTAAAAAACTTGTTTTATGCCCTGCCTGATTTATTTCATCTGGAAGAGGTAGTGAGGCGATGTTCTGGGGTTCGCTTTGAATTTTGAAGACTGCAGCGTTTGCATCTTTCATTGTTTCAAAATCCCTCTTGCCCCTGCTATGTAATCTTGTAATCTGGTACAATGCTGCATTATCAATCATTGCATGTGTAATTCATAAGTACAAAGTTGACTTTGTAAATCTTTATGTGTTTATTGCTATACATAATTGCTCCTTACTTAGTATGAATTTTTCAGTTTGGATTATACTGTATGTATTTTACTGTAATCTTTCCACTTGTAAAGTTCTATAATACGTTACTTCGATGTTAATGTTAGTATATGGAGCTTTTCTGCCCGGGCCTCCACTGAAAATGGGTTCCTGACCCAGTGTACTTTCCCGGTTACCAAATGTCAGCACATAAATAAATAAATTGAGCACCATCCATCTGTTCCTAATATTGGCAGTTTAGGAATTTAGTTATACTGAACTACTTTAAACTTATTGCTGTTCAGTGGCTGCAGCAAACATCTGTGGATATTGTTGCCACTACTCCTGCTACTCTTGTCCCTCAGTATGGTAAGGATAACATTCATTTGTGCTTCTGTCAGTGAATCATTTGCTTTGCCGATGTCCTTCAAGGATGCATCTGCAGTCCTTACAAATGGGTTGTCCTGTCGTCAGGCAGCCCTTCGGTCGGCCGGATTCTAAAGTCTGGGTCTGGCCTCGGCTGGTGTCGCACTTCACCCGACGTCATAGCGGCAGTTTTTCGGGTATAAAGGCATCAGCCGACGCCATTTTCCTCAGTCTTTCTTGCCGCGTGGCGCCCGAAGCAGAAGCTGTTCGCAAGTGCCGGTCAGTCAGAACCAGAGATTACTACTACTGAATACTTCTACTACTACCGAAGACTTCTAAAAAGCTAAGTACCCCGTTGGGGACTCTTTCTTGCCTCAACCGATGTCAGAAAAAGTGAATAACTGTTTAACTTGTGGGAAACAAATACCTCATAAAGATTTCCACTGTTACTGCTTACCTTGCTTAGGCCCAGACCACGACGTAGCAGCTTGTCTAGCCTGTGCTTCTTTCAACCGACGAACGCTTAGACGTCGGTCGGAATTTGCTGAGGAGTTTTTCGGCTCCGATTTTGCTTACATTATGCCGTCGGATCCTCCGACTACGCAAATTTCTAAAAAAACGCAAGGAAAAGGACCGACACTCGCGGTCCGCGGTTTCAGCCGAAACCGCGGTTAAATAACGAGTGTCTCGGTTTCGCTGAAACCGAGTCCACGGTTCTTCCTTCGGCCGAAAGCTTGCCACTTACCGAGGCCTCATCCAGCTTGGCTGAATTTGCTACTGAAATCCCACCTGCTCTTGCAGGTTCACAGGATTTATCCGATACTATCCCTTTGGATATTTCTACCCCTGCACGTGGAGCTGCTAGGCCTCCTGCATCCATGTCGATTAAGGCCTTTGCCAGGGCTAAAGCAGCAAAAACTACCAAAACTGTGCCTGCTAAGACCCCCTCTCACAGGCCCAGTTCCAGTTCACAAATGCTTACTCTAGCAGAGGATCTCATTTCTTTGATCCGGGGATCCCAACCACATCCAGACAGGGCCTTTCTCCCACCTCCAGAGAAGAGGACTAGAGCAGAGCCCCCTGAGCCAGTTTCTTCTGATGGCTCCTCTGATGAATCAGATAATTCAAACCCTCCAGAGGCCCCCTTTTCTCCTTATGAGGACTCTGATGCAGAAGAGTCCATTCCTTCAGCCTGTCCGCCTGAGGAATTTTCTTTTGGGGAAACCTTGCATGCTATGAGGGAACAATTTCAATGGCAGGGCCAGGATTTTTCAGACACTAGGAAAAGGCTTAGAACCTTCCTGCATTTGCCACAGCATAGGCCTTTAGCCATTCCTCCAGTACTTGCTGTTGTGGATGATGCTTTTAATGATGCTTGTACTGCTCCTGATTCTCTTCCTCCGGCCCCTGCTAAGCCCGATAGGTACTACAGGGTCCCGGACACACATTATCATTTGTATAAGGCTCCTTATGCAGATCCCGAAACTATCTCCCAGGGACCTACACATTATCATTTGTATAAGGCTCCTTATGCAGATCCCGAAACTATCTCCCAGGGACCTAAGGCTGTAGCAGCTACCTCTGCCAAAAACCCCCTCCCCTCTGAAAGGGAATCCAGGTCCTTAGAGAGATGGGGTAAAAAAGTTTACACTTCAGCTACTCTTTCAGCTAGGGCCTTGAACTGTCAATTCCACATGATCCAGTATCAAGAATTTATGTTAGACCAGTTAACTAAAAAGCTGTCCTCAGATGAACCATTAGATAAAAAATCTGTTCAGGAAATGGTACATAATATTCAGCAGGTCAGTAATCATTCCTTAAAATGCGGCTATGATGCACTGGAAGCTTCCTTTAGATCAGCCATGACTGGCACAGTGATCAGAAGACATGCATGGTTAAAAGAGCAGGCCTTACCAGATCATGTCAAATCAAAGCTACTAGATGCTCCCATGGACAAGATCAATTTGTTTGGCTCTCCTGCACAACAGGTGCTGAAGAAAATGGAAGAGAAGGCAAAATCTGTCCAGACAGTGAAAGATTTCTTACAGGTCCAACCTCCAAGGTTTAGCAGGAATTGGCCCTCCAAAAATTGGTCCTTTCCAGACACCTCCAGAGCTCAGAGAGGCAGGAATAGGTGCTCAAGAGGCAGAGGTCAATCCAGAGGTGCCTACAGGGGACATCAGTGGCAGGCTAACAACCAGCGAGGTACAGCCACAGATACAGCCACCACCACTACTACAGGACAATCATAGTGACTTGGCTCTGGCACCGCCTACCAGGGAACAACTAGAAGCACCCTTAGGCGGGAAGCTAGCCTTATTTTCAGTAAACTGGCATTACATCACAAGATACAAGTGGATTTTGCAGACAATAGACCAAGGTTACAGGTTTCACTTCCATACTCTACCAAGGAAGAGAGGAATGCCAAACCTACCTCCAAATCAAAGGCAGAAGCTCTAAAACAAATAACTCACTTACTAAGCATGAGAGCTGTAGAAAAGGTACCATCTATGGAGCAAGGACAGGGATTTTACTCCAGACTCTTCCTGGTACCAAGAAAAGAAAACCAATGGAGACCTATTCTTGACCTGTCCGCTTTAAACACATTCCTCATTGTCCCAAAATTCAAAATGCTGACCCTACAGCAGCTTCTTCCCATGCTGGGCAAGGAGTCTTGGCTGGTAACTCTAGATCTCAAGGAGGCATACCTGCACGTCCCCATACGACCAAATTGCAGAAGATATCTCAGATTTCTTGCAGGATCAGAGAATTATCAATTCTCAGCATTGCCCTTTTGCTTATCTACTGCGCCCAGAGTGTTCACGAAATGCCTGGCATCAGTAATTGCTCATTGCAGGCTTCAGGGAATCCAAATCTACCCTTACCTGGACGACTGCCTGTTACAAGTGGACAACAAAAACAAGCTAACAGAAGACTTGAAAAGGGTCATTTATCTACTACAAGCCCTGGGATACACAGTCAATATAAAAAAGTCAAGGCTGATACAATCCCAAAGGATAACCTTTTTGGGCGCAGAACTGGACAGATCAAGACAAATGGCATTCCTAACAGTAGAAAAACAGGAGCAACTCCCTCTCTACTTGGCATTAACAAAGCAGAACCAGCTAACAGCAAGAAAAATCCTACAAGCCTTGGGTTACATGGCATCCTGCATAATATTGGTTCCACATGCCAGGCTGCATATGAGAAAGTTACAGTGGTACCTAAGGAATTTATGGTCTCAGCACAAGCACAGCCTAGAAACCCAAATTCCAATAATTCCTTGCCTGAAACAAGAATTCCAATGGTGGGCTCAGGCCTGTCAATCAAACAAAGGACTGCCCTTCCACAGCACTCAACCAGGCCAGACAATCACAACGGACGCCTCAGACCTCGGTTGGGGGGCACACATGCTGGACAAGTGCATACAAGGCTTATGGACTCAAGATCAGCTGCACCTACACATAAATCAAAAAGGAAATGCTGGCAGTAAAACTGGCAATTCAGACATTCAGACCATTTCTTCAACAAGGTCCACTGTTGATAAGGACAGACAACACCACAGTTATGTGGTACATCAACAAACAGGGAGGCACACATTCGTACCCTCTATGCCGGATGGCAATGGACCTCTGGAATGTGGCCCTGAGCCTCAACATCCAGTTACAAGCAATTTTTGTGCCAGGAAAAGAAAACATTCTAGCAGACATACTAAGCAGAACTACCACGGATGCCCACGAATGGATGCTGCATCCGACATCTTCAAAACCATTACAAGAAAGTGGGGGCTACCAGAAATAGACTTATTTGCATCCCCACGCAATCACCAACTGAAGAAATTCTGCACAAGGACGTACCACCCACTTGCTTGGAAAGTGGACTCCCTATCTTTCAGTTAGAAAAACCTGACAGCATATGCATTCCCACCACTTCCTTTGATGCACAAGGTGCTATTGAAAATCAAAGAGGACCGTCCAAGGATCATCCTGATAGCTCCAGACTGGCCAAGGCAACATTGGTACCCATTACTGAGGAGCATGTCTCGGGAACAAATATGGACTCTACCTCTAGTTCCCTTACTGTTAACACAGAACAACTACAACACCCTGCATCCAAACCTGAAAACACTACAGCTAACGGCCTGGAACATTGCATAAGACCAAATAACCCAAATTTATCCCAAAGGGTTAAAGACATTATCCTGGAGGCTCGCAGACCCTCAACAAGAAAAAATTATTCAGCAAAATGGAAAAGATATCACATTTGGAGTACTACAAAGGGAGAAAATGTGTCACTGGTAAACATAGCCAACATCCTGGAATACTTGGCAGAGCTCTTCCACAACGGCCTGTCCTATTCTTCCATTAAGATTCATGCATCAGCTATTTCAGCAGAATACAACTTGGATCCTCCAGTCTTCTCACATCCTCTGCTCAGGCAGTTTCTGAGAGGAATTAAAAATGTAAAGCCACCTAGGAAGACACCATTGCCTGCGTGGGACTTGAACTTCGTGCTAGAAAAGTTGACACTCCCTCCTTTCGAACCAGCAGCAACAGCAGACTTACAGTACTTATCATGGAAAACTGTTTTCTTGCTTGCAATCACTTCAACAAGAAGGGTATCTGAGCTACAGGCATTAATGGCAGTACAGCCCTTCCTGATCTTCCATCAAGATAGAGTGTCCATGAGAACAAACCCTACTTTTATGCCAAAGGTGGTCTCCAGAGTATCTTTAAATCAAGCTATCCATCTACCTACATTCTTCACCAACCCACAGAACAAGGGGGAAAGACTGTTGCATACCTTGGATGTACATAGACAACTACGCTACTACCTGGACAGGACCAAGGGCAATAGAAAAACTGACCAACTACTGATAGCTTATGCAACAGGAATGGAAGGAAAAGCAATTTCAAAACAGACAATCTCTAAGTGGATAGGAAATTGCATTAGATTTTGTTACTCCTACCATGGGAAGAAAACTCCAGAAAACATCAGGCCTCACTCTACAAGGGCAACAGCCACTACCACAGCTTTCCTACGAGGAGTGGCTACCAAAGACATTTTAGAGGCTGCTACTTGGAGCTCCGTGCATACATTTGCCAAGCATTATAATTTGCCTTTATACTCCAGATCCCGAGCAGGTTTTGCCACTGCTGTTTTGCAAGGGATCTTAGCTACACCATAATCTTATTTCTCCTCCTCCCCCAGTTTGGCTATGGTATTCTACCCATTTGTAAGGACTGCAGATGCATCCTTGAAGGGCATAGTACAGTTTTGTACCTACCATAAATGTAGATGTCCGACAGGCATGCATCTGCAGTCAGGATTACCCACCCTCCTTCCCCTCTGTGGTACTCCTAGGGTATTTGCCCATCTTGTAGCTAGCTGGGGGAATCTATTATGGTGTATTTGTTTGTATATATGTACATACATGCTTATTTTTTGTTTGCTCTCTACTATTTGGAACCATTTGCATTTATCCAAATTAAGCCTTTCTAGAGGGCACCTGGCATCTGGGGCAAGAAACACTGAGGAAAATGGCGTCGGCTGATGCCTTTATACCCGAAAAACTGCTGCTATGACGTCGGGTGAAGTGCGACACCAGCCGAGGCCAGACCCAGACTTTGGAATCCGGCCGACCGAAGGGCTGCCTGACGACAGGACAACCCATTTGTAAGGACTGCAGATGCATGCCTATCGGACATCTACATTTATGGTAGGTACAAAACTGTACTTTTCACATATTTCTTTAAAGTCACTCTCAGATGCCCCGTCTCCCTTCTAAAGTTTGTATTCTTCTGCTGCTGGTTTGCAAACCGTAGCTTCCATACCACATATATTTCTATAACTGTTTACATTATGGTTGTAACTTATTATGTGAACTTTTAAAGTCAAGTCAAAATCAAGTCAAAGAAAACTTTATTGTCATTCAGCACTACACAGCAGTGTAGCTGAACGAAATTACTCTGCTTCTTTCTCAATGCAGGAGACAGTTGTACATGTAGACAGAGAAAAATTAATAAAATATCACATTAGAAATGTAATAAGTAGCAATTAGTAAGTAAAGTAGGACAGCAGTGACCCACACCCATCCAGATTACGAGACAAGGTAGACAAGGAACAATATGACGGTAATATTGTCAAAGTAAAATTGAAACAATAGCAGTAGATCTGTGATTAGACTGAATTATTGCACAGTTTGTATATTGCACTTTGCAGTCCTTCAGTGTGTAGGTGAGCTACCTTAGTATTGTACTTAGTTATTGCACATCCATAAAGTAAGCCCCTTGATAGGCTAGTTATGTAACAGACGTCATGGTTCGTTTTTCCCAAGAGTTCAACAGTCGAATAATGGAGAGCAGAAAGAAACTATTATTTAATCTGGTGGTCTTACAGTGCAGGCTTTTGTATCTTCTGCCTGAGGAGAGGCGGGGGTACAGACCATTGGCAGGATGCGTTGGATCGCTGGAAATCTTTTTGGCCCAGTCGATACACCAGCATTTGTGTAGATCTTCCAGAGGTGTATTGGAGGTGCCAATGATTCTTTCTGCTGACCTTACAACTTTCTTGAGAGCCTTCTGATCCTGATTGTTACAGCTCCTGATTGTTACAGCTCCCATAACTAGACTGTAATGCTGTTGGTCAGTAGACTTTCAGTGGTGCCCCTATAAAAGGTCTGAAGTATGGAGCTTTGTAATTTTGCCTTCCTAAGTTTCCTTAAAGTGCAAGCGTTGCTGAGCTTTTTTGACTGTGCTGGATACATGGACTGACGAGGATGAGTTCTTCGTGATATGAACAGTCAAGAACTCTTGTACTTTTGACCCTTTCCACTGTCATCCCTTTCATCACTAGAGGTTTGTGTGGTACTTGAGATCTTCTGAAATCAACTCCTTTGTCTTACTGACATTCAATGCTAGATTGTTGCTGTCACACCAGACCAGTAGATGATCAATCTTGTTCCTGTAGGCCTCTTCCTCTCCGTCTTTGACCAGGCCTATAACAGTGGTGTCATCTGCAAATTTGATGATCCTGTTCATCTCATGTCTGGCCATGCACTCGTGTCAGCAGAGTGAAAAGGAGAGAGGGCTTAAGACACACCCCTGCGGTACTCCTGAGTTCAGGATGATGCTTCCGGAGCTGTTGTCTCCCACATGAACCTTTTGAGGCCTTTCAGTAAGGAAGCTCAGAATCCAATTTCATAAATGAGAGTCTATGCCCAGTTGAAGTAGCTTCGATATCAGATTCTGAGGGATGACAGTTTGAAGGCAGAACTGAAATTGATGAATAGCAGTCTTGCATAGCAGCTTTTGCCTTCTAAATGGGTCAGTGTTTCATGGAGAGCTAGTGAGATGGTATCCCCTGTACTGTGGTTTGTCCTGTATACAAATTGCAGCGTGTCCAGTGTCACAGGTGAGATTGAGGTTATATGATCTTTGACAAGCATCTCCAGCCTCTTCATTACCATCGAGGCTAAGGCAACTGGTCGGCAGTCATTCAGAGTTGCTGGCTGTGGTTTCTTGGGTAGAGGAATGATAGTCATCTCCTTGAAACATTTTGGAACACTGGCTAGATGGAGTGAGGCTTTGCCTAACAAACATACAAGGCCATGTCAAACCCAGATTTGATGAATATGCTTCACCTCAAAAAATCTAGATCCGTCAGAACCACAAGGGCGGGAGACTTAAACCTCGACACGGCTATTAATAGGACGTGCTGGAGGGATAGATTCATCACCCAAAGACTCCCTATGCTGTGGAACAAAATCCCGGTATATGTGAGGCAGAGCACCTCGCTGGCCTTGTTCAAGAGAAATCTTGACCTATGGATGAGAGATCGCAGATATACCCCAGGGATTACCTCAGTGTCACTGTTCGACAGAGGCACAGCAAAATAATGGGTATAGTTCCCCATACTAAAGGGGTGGCGTAAGTCACAAAACGATGGGCTAGGCTTGTAAATGCCCTCGGGCAGATAGCCTAGTATGAACCTATGAACCTAAGATGTCACTGAGTACTGGAGCCAGTTCCGTTGCACATTCCCTTAGTACCCTACCCATGATGTTGTCAGGACCAGCTGCTTTCCTCGGGTTGACACGTTTTAGGGTCCTGGTCACATTGATTGTATTGAAGCTCAGCACCGCTGCATCCTTGTCTTCAGGATTCTACATGCTGTTGTTTTGTTGTCAGCATCAAACCTACTGAAGAGTTTGCTCAGTTGGTTCAGAAACTCGATGCTATCATCACATGAAGTTGATGTAGGCTTGTAGTCAGTGATGGTTTGAATTCCTTTCCATAGTTGCCTGGTATCCTTCTGGTCCCTGAAGTGGCTTTGGATTTTTCTGCCATAGGATCTTTTCGTCACTTTGATACCTTTGTTCAGTTTGGATCTGGCCACATTTAAAGCTTCCATATCTTGGGATTTGAAAGCTGCATTTCTTAATTTTAGGAGCTCGTACTCCTCACTAGTTAGCCAAGATTTTTGATTTGCCCGTATGGTGATGAGTTTGGTGTTTGTTACATCCTCCTCACACTTAGAAATGTAAGTATAGTGTAATGATGTAAACATAATTTCTCCAGCTTAAGTCTAAATTGGTACACGTTTTTTTACCCACAAAGTGGAATGAATTGCTTTATCATTTTTTTTTTCAGTTCAGTTGACTAGGAGGGACAACAGTATTTAAATATTACTGTAAGTTGGTGAAGCAGGTTTTGCATCAATACCCATTTTTGAACAATGAGAAGTATGATGTGTGTAGTATTGCTGACTTTCAGAAAAAAGTGAAGAACATGGTAAAAACGTGGGGCAAAATCATGGACAGTCTGCCAAGGTGTAGATAGAAACAGACTGGTCACAAGTCAGAGAGAGCGAGAGACTGTGTGTGTGTGTGTGTGTGTGTGTGTGTGTGTGTGTGTGTGTGACTGGAAGGGAATGAGACTGATCTGTGAGTGAATGCATGCATGAATGAGAAAGTGGGTGTGAGCGAGAAATCGGGAGAGAGATGTGTGAGTGACACTGGCATTGCTTGGGGGGGGGGGTGAGATTGGTGGTCTTTTGCCGATGGCATTCCATTACATTTGTATATTATACAGACATCCTTCCTTCACCCGCACGAAGTTTAACAGACACAGAAACCTGTTTATTGCTGTGCTGCCTCTTAATTCATTGCTGAATGTGTATGCCTACTTATCTGAATCGCCAGGTTAGTGTTCTGTTCAGTTCATTACTGAATCTGTAAGTCACAAGGGTGTGTGTGCATATATATGTGTGTGTGTGTGTGTGTGTGTGTGTGTGTAAAATGCCCTTGTTAGGGGGGCCTGGTGGTTAGTGTTACTCAGGCTCAAACCCTTTACCTTACAATACAAGCAATACCCTACCACCACTTAAGGAGTTGGAGCCATAGCTGAATTTTGGCTCATACTTTTGGTCTGTTCCTCTTAAAATATGTGGTTTTCTGGTAAATCAGTGAGGACTGAATTCACTAAATGATGACAGTCATTTAAGTTTGTCTTCCTGTCTTTCAGGAAATGCATGGTAACACAAAACATGTTATTCTAGCAGCTTTCTAAGATTATACAAGCAATGTTTAAACTGCGTCCCTGGTTTTCAGCCTTTGTCCCCCCCCCCCCAATAAATTTTGGCTTTTTCCAGATTTCTTGTGCTGCAAAGTGGAGAGATAATGGAGTGCCATGTGCATTTTACAGGGAGCTGAGAGCTTCAGGGGAAAAAGTTTAGTGCTGCTTATACCAAGTATGTTTGCAATGTGCAACAGTTTGGCAAATTATATCACCACTGTCCTAAAATATTTAAAAGCATTGTTAGTAGCACAGCAGGTAGTATACTTGCTTTTGATGCAGAAGGCTGTGGGTTCTACTCCCATAGTATGTGGATGAATTGCTGCCATTGTACTGTGTTGTACTTTAAAGGGGGTGGATGCTGCAGTCCTAAGTATGTCCTCCTTTGGAGGAGATACCTAGTAACTATCAACCTGTTATCAGTTTGCCATCCATTCCCAGCTTATCATTTTTAATGTAACATAGGCAGTTTATTCTTCAAAGGCAACAGGCATTTTATATTTCATTGTTTCATCTGCAAATAAAGTTGTTTGCTAGCAGCAACCTCATTAGTAACCGTTAAAGTGCTGCATTTTTACATTCAAAATGTTAGGAATTGTTTACATTCAAAATGTTAGGAATTGTTTGAACTAGTGTTTAGAATTGCGAGATTCATACATTTATCTTTATTAAATTAGATAATTTGCAAAATATTTGGCGTGTATATGTGATGTTTTGTTGACAATTTGACATCCTCCTGCTTTGGAAAGGTATATGAGTAAATTTGTTGGGACCGGGCCCTTGTCTTATTACAAAAAAAAAAAAAATTAACAGGTGTCTGCCTCACAAAGGTTGAGAACCACTGGTCGAAAGTGACTTTAGCCAAATGGTTAGCTGATTGTATTTCCTCTGTCTATGAAATCAGGGTTGTTTCTATCAAAATCACTAAAGCTTATTCCACCAGATCTATGGCAACGTCTTCAGTATTTTTATCCAGATCTTCCTCAGATGATATTTGTGCTACTGCAATGTGGGCTAATCCTCATACCTTCATTGCTCATTACAGATTGGATCTGGTCTGTAGGGGAAGAACAGCCTTTGGCTCAAGGGTGCTGAAGAATATCCTTCCTTAGAGTTCTCCTGGGATTTAGGTAGCTGGCGACTCTGTCCCATTTGTTGAAGAATGAATGAAAATGACAACATCAGATAAAAAAGTTATGCACTCACTATAACATTCCACCTGTATTGTCCATTTTCATTCTTCCTCAACTGCTGTCCCTCCAACTTCCTACCAATTTGACTTTTGGAAGAAATTGAGGATGCTACAGAAACCAGTGTTCCCTTATTTGAGCAGCTTGAGCTCCAGATGATATCTCATTTTCGTATTATATTATACAGGTTTAAAAGGCAGCAAGCATGATCTGAGGTATGTTAGGGGACTGATACATAATGGATATACGGGAGGAGCTCAGGAGTTTGTGTTCCATTTGGTGGAAAAAAGCGTCAGGGTCAGATCTGAACCCATTTGTTGAGGAGAATAAAACAGACAACACAGATGAAATGTTATGGTGAGTACATAACTTTTTCTTTCCCTTAAAAAATAGTATTATTTTTCTTTATTTCAAAACAGTAATTCAGTTGTATGACTAGGTTGCATATTGTTTGTCAGACTACAAAATACAGAAGTTATATGTTTTGTGAAAAAATAGCAAAACCAGAGCATCCAAATGACTGTGTGAGACTCGTCATGATACCTAGCAATAAAGGATCATTTCTCTGTAGCCAAAGCATTATAGCAATTTTGTCCAAAAATAACTGCATCATTATTTTTCAGCTGCAAAATGCACTTAGATGGTCATTCAAGCTGTAAAGTCAATTATGCAATTTTATCTTCTTATAATGAAGTTGACTGCAAATGAGTCTAAACTGGGTGGGGGGAGAAAAAGTCCAGTGACAAAAAGTAATTCACTGGCATCCCAGTAAAGACATATTTTAGGTCACTATTGTACTTTGAATAATAAGCAAAATGTTAGTGTAGCACTTGAAATTAAAATTAAACCGATTATAACACAGAATGTTAAACTGTGGCACTGAATGTTCATGAACTAAAGTCACTGAAATTGGTCTTTGAAAAGTTGCTTTTCTGTCTTTCTTTGAAGTTTCATTATGGTACTCGCAGGTAACAACAGTGTGTTTTGTTATGAAACTCAAGATAATATAAAGTAAAACAGGAGCAAATGATGGAGGTGGATGAAAATTTGTTAGAATTCACGAAAAAAGAAATAAGATAAAGGGAAAAAATGGACAGCAAAAAGGGCATCTGGAAATTGTATGAAACATTTAGGAGGGAAAATGTAAATGGGAGAATTGGAGATAACTATAAGGGTGAAGGGAAGAATCAGCGCCGGGACGATGTGGACTTAGTTATGGATATTGTAATGGAATGGGTAAAAAGGGAAAAAGACTGCTCGTTAAAATATTGCATGAGTAGTGGCTGAAAGGTATAAAAGAAGAAATATGTAGTGTGGCGGTTAAATGTATATGAAAAAATGTTAAAGGAATAAATGTAAAACATTGGAGACCAGTAACAATAGAAAAAAGTAATACATTTTTATGAAAGTAATAGAAAGTGCTGGAAGAAGTTATTGGGAATGTTTTTGACGTAAAAGGAAGAAGTTGAATGAATATTAGTAGTAGTGAATGAATTGTTCAATATGATTTTGAAAGCAAAAGAAAGATATGATTAGTAACAAGTAGTAAAATAATTTGACAAGTTGATACATGAGGCAGTGTCAAGGATTCCAGGGATATATGGGATTGTGGAAAAATAGTTAATGTAATCATTTTTATGAAATCCTGGATTAAAGTTACGGAAAAAGGCTAAATGGGAAGAAAAATAAGAATTAACAGAGGAATTAAACAAGGTTGTGCTTTGACCATGTGTCTTTATACTGATGATGAGTGCAATAATACAAATGTGCTCTTGTGAAGGAAATTATCTGTATGTTTGTCATATGCAGATGATTTGATTATTGTATCTAAAAACAAGGTTTGAATGAGATTGTGGAAATGATTGACAAAATTTTGAAAAGAAATGTTGAACAAACTAGAGAGTAAGGGTTTTGGTGAAATCGTTTTATACCAGAAAAGTCTAATGGGAGTGGTTTTTGAAGAGTGTAAAATTATAAGATAGTGGATAGAAAGTGCAAGAAATGAAAAAAAAATATTGGTGAAAAGTTATTTATTTATTTTAGAAAAAAAATGTAAATATCCATATCTGAGACAGTTGCATAGTAGTGTGTGTATATGTGTGTGTGTATATGTGTATATATATATATATATATATATATATATATATATATATGTATATCTATATAAATATATATATTTATATATATATATATATATATATATATATATATATGTATATCTATATAAATATATATATTTATATCTATATAAATATATATATATATAAATATATATGTATATCTATATAAATATATATCTATATATATATATATATATGTATGTATGTATAGGGTTTGCATTGAAAACTTTAAAACTGCATTGGTCGACTGGCATGCGGTCGATTGGCAGTTTTCAAGTCGGGAGAATGTCGAACCAACATTTATCAACTATACTACAGCGAACTGGTAGTGTAGTTCGAGTATTTGGGTTTGACACTGTGCAGGGAGATTGTGGTTCAGTGAGAAACAAGGAATTAGCCATATTTCCTCACTGTAGTGCAATCTCGGACTTGGTATATTTAATGTTCAGTGGAAAGGAGGGGGTGCAGCAAAATAGAAGAAGTATTGTACCATTGACTGTGGAGTGTAATGGTACGTTAATGTGCATAGTAGGAGGGTAAGTGACATCAACTCCTGCTATGTGTAATACATCGAACTACAGATGTCGATGTATTCATTTTTGCATTGATTGCTGTTTCGAAATTCTGAATTCAGCATTTCAGGTCGACATTCTGAACGGTCAACCGAAGCGGATTCAGAATTGTAATAGTAAACCTATATATGTATAAATGTGGGTGGGTATGTATGTATATGTCTGTGTGTGTATATATGTACATATATACATATACATATATATATATATATATATATATAGACCTGTTTTTTTTTCCATTTTTATTTGGTGTTTGGTCAAGATTGAACCCATCTAAAGAGGAGTTTGATAAGGGAGGAGGAGATTTGAATTAAAAAAATTATGCAATTAACATACATGCATCTGTTTTGAGCAATAAGGAATGTAAAAGAGACAAAAATTGTGTGAAAAAATTATATTTGAACAAGTATGGAAAAATGACGTGAGGAAGAAAAGGAGTAGTAAGGAGGGAAGCACCGAAGGGGAATAACATGAAAATGAAGTTAAGTTATGAAATTAATAAAAATAAAAAGAAAATGGGTATATTGTGATTGTCAAAAAATATTGCTCTGTATATCCATGTAAACGACCGTGGAACGAATTGGAGACCTGTACCCAAAAACTGAAAAAAAAAATATTCAATATGGCTTGAACTTTCATGCATTACTAATGTCTCTTTATCAGTGTACGTGGTAATTTATTGTTTCCTTATGTGTTATACCCAAAATAGCCTAAATGAGCCTTCCATTCTGAAATATTTTCTTCAGTACTCAAGACGTTTGCCTAGTAGGTGTTATGTTATAGGGACAGAGAGTTAGACCCTGTGATGAAAGGTCATTTATTGTGATTCTGCCTTATTCTGCCTGTTCAACAGCATAGAGCAGTCTTGTGATTGCCTACTTTGATGGTCAAAATCGGCCTTACTTTTTCATTACTTTTCTTCCTTTGGTTTTCGTTAGTGGGCATCTCTAATACAGCATTTTAAGGAAAATTTGAATGCCAGTCTTGTAAAAGTAGCTGAATTGGTTGATCTTTTCAAATTGTAACTGTAGTTCAGTGTCCAAATGTGAGAAGTCTGACTGCTGTGATTAGTAGGTGTTATGTACGCTGAAAAGGCATGTTCTATATTTGCATTTTAACACTGTAGTTATAATTTGTCTGTGATTTTAATTAGCCCACCTAACTCATTGAATTGCTTCTATTAAACACTGTATATAATGTAAACTTGTAGTAAACATCGCAAGAAAATAACTTGCAGTTTTATTGAAAAAAAGAGTATAGAAAAAGTGTATACTGAATACTGACAGAAAATGAATAGAGTAAGATGTAATTATTTCTTTCCTCCTTTGTAGCACCTTTATGAGCACAGTAAAGGGAATGATCTCCTTTGTAGCACTTTTATGACCCCAGTAAGGGGAATGACCACTGATGTTTAATGGAAAATAGTAATGTGTGATTGGAGCTTCTTGTTCATTTACATCTGAAAACCCTCACATTTGTTCAGACTCAGAATTGTAGCTCCAGGGTACACTATTTATCTGTGGTGTAATGCTCGTAATCTTTGACTGTTAAGGCACATCTGAATACCAGTGTTTAAGAACTATTATTCTTTTAATGGTTTTGTAGTTACATTCAGTAACCTAACCTAATCTGCTGTGTAACTCATAGACTTCATGATGCAACAGATGATGAGACAAGTCTGGGAAAGGAAATGCAAGATTTTTGCAAAGTGACAAATGGAAAAAGTACAAGCTCGCAACAAATGGAATAGTTATTAAATGGTATTTTCCTTGTATGTTGCACTTCTAGTGTTGGATTACAGGAACAGAAAGTCCTCCTTTAAAAAGCAAGAAACAATGCTATAATAATGTAAAGCGATATAAAGTTGTTTTGTGAGGTGGGAATTTTCTGTTGATAATTTTGCTGAATAAATTTCCAGTAAAAGGTAATATGAAATGTAATAGAAGAAAGGGAATGTAATGAGGATGAAATAAAACATTGTTTTTTTAGAATGTAAAAAGAAGGGAATATTTTGTAGAAAGCTTAAAAATAATGTAAATGTGAAAAATTCAGAATTAAGTATAGATATGATATTGTATGAAATGGATGAGGAATGAAGGAAATGTGAAATTGATAAATGGTGCAAAATATTTGTAGAAATATAGGTATTGTGGAAAAAGAAGACTGTTGTATAATAAAAGTAGAGATGATGTTCTAGCTGAAATAACATATGGTTATAGAAGAAAGGGTTGGAGGTAGAAGGTAGGGTAAAAATGGAAATTTTTATGATGACAGTGTGATCCTGACAGTATGGAAAATGCAAGTATTAATGTTCACGTGTAAATATGAAGTCTAAATCTAAAAAATGTGCAGTGTTAAGATATATAAATAAAGCAAGCCCTACTCTTTTTTTCATTTGTGCCTTGAAATTGTTCTTATCCACCTGAACTGTCACCAAGTCAGGCAGATGGAGCCTTGGTTTAATGCCCCATCTGAAGGATGGCACATTCAAGAGTGAGGACCCCACCTTATGCCGCACAGCAGTATCAGTACTGGAAAATTAATACCTGGTTTGGAATAGAACCCAAAGCCTTCTGATCTTCCAGCACTAAAGATAAGTGTGCTACTCGTTGAGCTACTGAGACAGCTATGTTTTCAGCATCATTTTGTTGTAGTACCAATATTGTATTTGTTAGTAGTACTTTATTTCCCATGCCTCCCCACTACAACACCCAGTTGGTTTCAGTAATCATACTTAAAAGTCTGCCTCTCTCCTGGTGGAGGATCTTGCATGACACACTATAGAATTCTCCTGATTTATTTGCTTTGAATTATTTTTAACATGTTGGTGGCTAGATCTTTCTGGATCTTTCTTGCTGTAACACAACCAAAAATGGCAAGCAGTTACACAGGATGTGTTCTATAGCTTGAAGAATAAGTCTAGTGTATACCAAAATTATTTAAAATAAAGAATGTCTTGTGTACTTTTTGTGTGCATTTCCTGTATTTGAGGAAAGCAGTGCATATAAATTTACATTTGAAAATGCATTTCTTAATGAACCTAAGTTTGTTTCACGTGATGCACATTATGATCTGTTAAACCAGCAAATGTAGTAATTATTCCTGCTGTTTGTTTTGCTTCCTCGGGTACTGTGCATTGAATAATGTCTTGGTGGCAAACCAGTTGATCTGATGTTGTCAGTTTCATTCTGTCCTCAACTGATGGGTACGGATTTGAGATGTCATAATGTACCAACCTCCATTACCTCCGATCTTGTTTGCGCCCATTAGATGAAAGACTTGGCGATTAGTCTCTCAAGCTAGTTGACTAGATAAGTGCTTTATTTTTGTTATTCTTCAACTGTTATATTTTTATATTTCCTGTCATATTTTCCTTCTTTAGTACTAGTATACCTTTGATATTGTTAGTATTCCTATCTCTCACCCTTTCCCTTCTACACTAGCATAGTTTCTTGTAATATCTTTGTAGGTAGTTTAATTCCCTTTTTCTTCCTTTGCTTCCCCCATTTTCTTTAAAAAAAAAAAAGCCTTTATTCTCCTTCTACTAGTATACTTGTTGGTATCTTTTTGTTACTAAATGTTTCTCTTGTTATTTTTGCTACCATGGCAGAAAAAATTGAAAAGCCCGGTGAGTTTTAAAAAATGTGGAAGTGTGGTCAGAAAATTCCCCTTTCCAACTTGCACACACTGTGTGTATTGCCTTGGTCCACTTCACCTACAAGAAAATTGTGCTATATGTTATGCTTTCAACCCGAAGGCATTGGTTGAATGCAAAAACAAACTTATTTTGAAGGGGCTGTTGCCCTCTTCTTTTGGTGAAGATATTTCTGGGGACATACTCTCATACTCTTCACCAGCTTCCTCCAAAACCTCAGAGAAATCTTTGAAAAGACCATCTTCGGATCCTCCTGTGTTACTGGATCCATTTAAGAAGAAGAAAACAAAATTGTTGGATCCAGCTTCTTTTTCAGATCAGAGAAAGACTAAGAATTTACCATTGGATCAGACTGTTTCTTTATATCGGAAGTCTCCAAGTGTCAAGGAATCCTTGGATCTGAAAGTTTTGGATCAGACAGAAATTTCGGATGTGATTCCTTTGCCTAGAACAAGGTGTATTCCATCAGTGGGCCTAGTCCCATCAAGATTGCCTTCTCCATTTTTGGACAGACCGGAATCACCTTCTCTGCATTCTTCTCACTCTTCTAGAAGCCTTACTGTAGAGGATGTGGAGATGGTAGTGAGACAGATCCTCTTGGTGCAGAGTCAGCTATCTTTTACCTTGGCTCATATTCCATTGGATCAGGAAGGCTATACATCCACAATGCCAGCTTTAACTTTTCCTCCTCTGACTCCTTCTGTGGTCTTGGAGCCCTTGAATCCGAGTCATCCAGGCCTGTACGCTTGTATACGAGGTTTGCTGTGAGCTCCTTGGTACAGTCAGATCCAGAGAGCTCTTGGAGCCAGTTATGTCCTGTTGGGTCCGAGGTGTTTCAGCCAACTCCAAGAGCTTCAGAGCTGTCTCTGCACTTTGGAGCCTCAGCAATGGTAAAGTCGACTCCGATGTCTGCCTCAGGGGGATCTTCCTAGGAGCAGGGAAGGACCAGGGGTCAGAAAGCCCTTTTCTCTTAACCATTACTCAGACAGTGTCTGTCCCGTTGGGTACTGTACCTACATCGATCCCGCGTTTGTACTAATCTCTTCTTGGGGACAGTCGGTACCAAAACCCAGGAATCCAATCTGAGTATTCTGACCTTTTCTGATACCTCCCCAGCATATCTCACTGAGGATGTCGCTAGGAAGAGGACATGCAAGAGGAAGCATTTAGATTTCCCTGAATCTGTCACTGAGGATATAGATTTTCAGGAGGGCAAAGGGTCCCCACAGTCGCCTCCTGATGATGTCTCATTCAGAGACATCCTCAGAATCCTGAAACAGAGAGATGGTTGAAAGCCCAGCAACTCTTCGGAGTAATCTCCAGCCCATCTGTTTCCTGGGCGACTCCTCCCACAGCCACAGCTCATTGACTTGGTCTCTCAGCAGGCATGGAAGGAACCTATCACCATTGAGCCTATTTCCAGAAAGCATGACAAAATTATGACCTTGCCAGAGGATGACAGTTCTGGTCCAAAGGTCCCCCTGTTGATGCCATGGTCATGGCAGCTGCCACTAAAAAGGAACCTGCAGAGGAAAATTCCTGTGTTCATCCCCAAAGTTTCTCTGTTCCTCCCCCCAACAAGGAGTTTTGGACAATAAACCGATTTGGGAAGCCTATTTATGCTTCAGTGATCTTTGCGTTAAGGTCTCTGAACTATTTGGCACATTTCACCAGACTGCAGAGGGGTCTGATTAAAGACCTTTCAGATACCCTTGCAGGAACTGTTTCTGAAGAGTTGAAAGCTTCCATCACTTCTCATTTGACAACCCTACAACTGATATCCAGTTCTTCCATGAGGCTCATATCTAATGAAACTGAGGGAACCTAAAGGCCAGCGGTTTCAGTCATATCCATTAGGAGACCCACCTGGATGCGCCTGTGTGATTTCACAGAGCCTTTTAAGTCTACATTTGGCAATGCTTCTTTTGATGACATGTCTCTTTTGGCCCTAAAGTAAAACACTTTGTCCGGGTGTGGAAAGGATGAAAAGACTCTGTCTGCAGTGGGCGTACATTTTTTCACCCCTCAAAGATCCTTTTCAAGGAATCATTGAGGCCGTGGAAGGATGTTTCAAGAAATCAAAAGGATCTTTCCAGGACACATGGAGAGTATTCCCCCAGAGGCAGTGGGGGAAATTCAAATGGTAGCCTCCCTCATCACAAAGGAGAGGCCCACATCATCAAGGGTCCAGAGAATCTTTCTTTGGCAAACCCTTCCAACGTTCCTGAAATAAGGCCCAGTTGTCCCCCTCTGGAGGCAATCAAGGATCATTTGTCCCTGCACCAGAGAGCTTGGCTAGAAATAAAAGAAACTTGGATGCAGAGGATAATTTCCAGAGGTTATATAATACCATTTTCCCTTCCTCCTCTCAATTCCAGAAGAGTCCCCGATGTTTCACCCAGTCAGAGGGAAGAAGCAGCAATTCAAATACAAAAGCTGCTTGACGAAAGAGTCATCTTAGAGGTCCCCCAGACCAGAAATGATCCGGAACTTACTCAAGCTTCCTTTTAGTGCTGAAGAAAATGGGAAAAGCGACCAATTCTGGATCTCAGAAACCTAAACAACTATAATCCAGTCTAAGGTGGATTGGCAGGCAAGATGTTTGCTGTATCTTGTTGGGGCATTGATAAGCTGAGAGAAACCATACAGATTTATACTATTTGTGGGGGAGTCGGAAGCTATGGTTTGCCAATCTATATTTATGTCTCCTAAGATTATTATTTCAAGGTTTATTGTTTGGGATGTCCAGGATAAAATATTTTCCAACACTGGTGTATTGTTACTTGGTGGGATATACATTACTAATATGCAAATTCTTTTGATATATTGAGGTTCATAAAGGAGGTTAGTACCTCAGCACTGGAAAAAATGAGTATATTACTGGTATAGGGTGTAATGCTCAGTGTAGAGGCTATAGAAGTGCTATCCCCCCCCCCTTTTTTTTTTACATCTATCTCTTCTGGTTATTGCAAAGTTTGGTGGTATTATTTCTGAGTCTTTTACATTGGGATGTAGCCATGTTTCAGTAAGGGCTAGTATGTCAGGTTTATTTTGATCAATCCAGGCATGCATTTTCTGTACTGTGCTGCAAACTCGATCTGAGGTAATGGGAAGAGGGGTATTGTGGGTAGCACCTTAGCTCGAGAGCTTTTGGCTGGTGCGAGCTAGATATATAATGGCCAAGTCGGTTCTGAGAGGTCGGAACCAAACCCATCAGTCAAGAATGAATGAAGATTGACAACACAGATGGAACGTTATGGTAAGGGCATAACTTCATTTTATGAAAAATCTCATCTAGAACCAAGTCAAAATTCTAGAATTTATAGGAGCGCTACTCAACACAAAACTGCCGATAGCCTCCCTTCCCTTTTCCAGAGTTCAAGCATAAGATCACAAGTAAAAAAAAAAATAATTTGCAGTACCTGATTCTCTGCCTGCCTGGTTCAAGCATTGGGATCAGTGGCGGCAGCAATAACCTTGGATGTTCTTCGTGGTTCACTGTTGCAGTCATTACATTTGGGGTTATCTGCTTGCAGGTAGCCCTCAGTCGGCCTGATTATCAAAGTCTTGAGTCCTGCGTCGGTTACTGTCTCATCTTCCATGACATCAGGTAGTCAGGGGTATAAAGCATGCAGCCGATGCCATTACATCAGTCTTTCTTGCCGTGTGGTGCCTGAAGCAGAAGCAGTTTGCAAGTGCCGGTTGGCCAACTCATGAAATTTTCATTTTCGAGTTTCAGAACCGAAGTCTTCAAGAAAGCGAAATACCCTGTTGGGGATCCTTTTTCTTGCTCTATCCGATGTCAGTAAAAGTTAACAATTGTATTACTTGTGGAAAGCAAATACCTCATAAAGATTTTCATTCATACTGCATTCCTTGCTTAGGTCCAGACCACGACAACCCTCGCTGTCGGTTTTGTGCCTTATTCAGTTCTCGAACTATTTGTCGTCGGTTCATTTTCGCACCAAACTATTTCGGTACTCGGTTCAATTATCCAGAAATGACTTTGGTAAGCCATCCGACTACCGACATTCTGAAAAAACGTTATACTGCAAGCCCTGGGGTTCATGGCCTCTGGCATTCTATTAATTCCATATGCAAGACTGCATATGAGGAAACTTCAGTGGTATCTAAAAGGCCTATGGTGCCAACATTCTCAGGACATGGAATCAATGATTCCTATCATTCCTTGCATAAAGACAGAGTTCCTTTGGTGGGCAGAGGCCTGCCACCCCAACAAGGGACTGCCATTCACTCTACCCCCTGCTGCCCAAACCCTAAAACAGACGCATCAGACTATGCATGGGGGGCTCCCTTGGCAGGGCAGTACATCCAGGGCGAATGGAACCTGAGTCAAATGCACCTGCATATCAGTCAAAAAGAAATGTTAGCTGTACAGAATTCCTTGACAGCCTTCAAGGAACACAATCTTCCAGGACAATTATTGGTAAAGATGGACAACACCACTATGTGGTACATAAACAAGCAGGGGGGAACCACTCATACCCTCTCTGCATACTAGCCATGGCTCTCTGGAACACAGCCTTGAGCTACCAAGTGCACCTACAAGCTCAATTCCCGCCAGGCAAGCTAAATACACTGGCAGATGACCTAAGCAGAAACCTCATGGACCCACGAGTGGAAACTGGAACCAAAGATATTCAACATTTTGAGAAACAAATGGGGAAGCCCAGAGATAGACCTATTTGCCTCCCCTCAGAACTACCAATTGGACAATTTCTGCACAAGGACTCACCAAAAACAAGCTTGGAAAGAGGATGCCCTGTCCTTCACCTGGGAAAGCTTCTCAGTTTATGCCTTTCCCCCTCTGCCTGTCCTCTCGAAAGTTCTACTAAAGATCAAACAGGACAAACCAAGGACAATACTCACTGTACCAGACTGGCCACGCAAACATTGGTACCACCTGTTGTGTAGTATGTCACTGCTGGAACCATGGCACCTGCCTCAGATCCCTTTCCTACTGAGGGTCAGATTCTGCACCCCCAGCTTCAAACCCTGAACCTGGCAGCCTGGTTAATTACCTGTGTCCCTCCTATACCATCCCTCAGCAAACAAGTGCTGGATGTCATCTTGGAGGCAAGGAGGCCTTGTACTAGAAAATCCTATGCTGAAAAGTGGAAAAGATTCTGTTCTTGGAGCCAGACCCAGGGGATGGGCACAAGAGGCCAGTTTACGGCATATCCTTCAATACTTGACAGAGATTCTGCACAGGGGCCTTTCCTTCTCTTCTATTAAAATTCATGCCTCAGCCATTTCAACACGTAATACTGAGCCCCACCCCTCTTCTCTCACCCCCTGCTGAAACAATTCCTCAGAGGGGCCAAAAATTTAACACCACCCAGGAGAGCCCCTACTCCAGCCTGAGACCTTAACTTTGTATTGGAAAAGCTCACTCTACCCCCTTTTGAGCCAGCTGCAACTGCAGAGTTTAATTTCCATTCTTGGAAAACAGCCTTCCTTCTAGCCATCACTTCAGCAACAAGGGTGTCTGAGTTACAGGCCCTCATGTCGATGGAGCCCTTCATCATCTTCCATGCAGACAGGGTGTCCCTCAGGACCAATCCTTCCTTAATGCCCAAGGTGGTATCCTGTCTGGCCCTTAATCAGTCCATTCATTTGCCAACCTTCTTTTCTAATCCACAAAACAAAGGAGAACGAATACTGCACTCCTTGGACGTGCACAG
This sequence comes from Protopterus annectens, assembly GCF_019279795.1. Classification (NCBI taxonomy): domain Eukaryota; kingdom Metazoa; phylum Chordata; order Ceratodontiformes; family Protopteridae; genus Protopterus; species Protopterus annectens. The sequence goes on along the minus strand of NC_056727.1, from coordinate 509,288,510 downwards.
ACAACTTAGATTTTATTTGGACAGGACTAAGCCTCTCAGGAAATCTGAACAACTGCTAGTTTCCTTTGCTGCAGGAGCAGAGGGGAAGGCCATTTCAAAGCAAACCATTTCTAAGTGGATAGGCCATTGCATTCATTTCTGCTATAAGCACCATGGAAAACCTACCCCACAAGGGGATAAGACCCCATTCCACCAGGGCTACATCTACTTCTACAGCCTTTCTCAGAGGTGTTCCTACCAGGGACATCCTAGAAGCTGCTACCTGGAGTTCTGTACATACCTTCACCAAGCATTACCACTTGCCAATTTTCTCTAAATCCAGAGCTGGTTTTGCCACTGCAGTCTTGCAGGGCCTAATAGCTGGTCCTAATGCTCTATAATTGCCTCCTCCCTTCCTTAGCTTTGGGAATCTACCCAAATGTAATGACTGCAACAGTGAAACACGAAGAACATAGTACAGATGTTCATCGTGTTTCACTGCTGCAGTCATTACACTTGGGTTATCCTGCCATCAGGCGTTCCCGCAGTCGGCCAGAGTTCCAAAGTCTTGGTCCGGCGTCGGTTGCTGTCGCTTCTTCCCTGATGTCAGTGTGCCAGGGTTATATAAGATGCAGCTGACGCCATTTTCTTCAGTCTTTCTTGCCGCGGTGCCCGAAGCAAAAGCAGTTCACAAGTGCCGGTCGAATTTCAGAACCGAAGTCTTCAATAAAGCTAAGTACCCCATTGGGGAAAGTTTTTCTTGCCTCAGACTGATGTCAGTAACAGGTAATAATTGTATTTCTTGTGGGAAGCAAATACCTCATAAGGATTTTCATTCTCACTGTATTCCATGCCTAGGCCCAGCCACAATGTCACTAGATGTCCTTCAAGAATGCAACTGCAGTCATAACATGTGGGTTGTCCTACCTCAGGCAGCCCTTGGTCGGCCGGATTCCAAAGTCTGGATCCGATGTCGGCTGATGTCGCATTTCTCTCTGACGTCAGAGCGGCTGGAGTACATAAGCATCAGCCGACGCCATTTTCTTCAGTCTTTCTTGCCGCGCGGTGCCCGAAGCAGAAGCAGTTCACAAGTGCCGGTCGGTCAGCTCCTGTATTCTACGATACCGAAGTCATCAAAAAAGCTAAGTACCCCGTTGGGGACCTTTTCTTGCCTCAGCTGATGTCAGAAATTACTGAAAAAGTTAACAATTGTCTTTTTTGTGATAAACAAATACCTCATAAGGATTTCCACTCTTACTGCCTCCCTTGCCAGGGCCCAGACCATGACGTCTCGGCCTGTGTAGCCTGTGCTCGCTTCAACAAGCGCACTCTCAGACGCCGGGCGGAGTTCGCTGAAGATTTTTTCGGCGATAAATTTGCTTACACCATGCCGTCGGATCTTCCGACATCGCAAACTCCCAAAAAGCGAAAAGACCAGGACCGACATCCTCGGCCCGCGTCTACCACCGACTCCACGCCAAAACCTAGCGCGAGTGCTCCAGTTCCCTCTGAGACGGTCTCTCCACCGAACCGAAGACACCGCATTACCGACGACTCCGATTCCAGACATTACTCCGACGCCAGTTATAGATTTTCTTCCGGATACCGAAACCGAGGAAATGCCCGAGTCCATTGCTGTAGACAAGGTCACTCCTGCACGTGGAGCTGCCAGGCCTCCTATGGCCATGTCTATTAAAGCCTACACTAGGGCTAAGGCAGCCAGCAAAACAAAGCATATTACTTCTAAATCCTTACCTCAGCCGACTCCGGAGACACAAATTATGTCCATGGCTGCTGATTTAATTTCCATGATTAGAGGTTCACAGGCCCATCCTGAGAGAGCATCCCAGCCTCCTCCTGATAAAAGGCCCCGGGTTGAACCCTCTGACCCTACTCCTTCAGATGAAGATTCTGAGGGCTCTGTCCACTCTGATAGCCAGGAAGAGCTCTTCCAGACCTATGAGGACTCAGATGCAGAAGATTCCATCCCTTCGGCCTCCCCTCCTGAGGATATTTCTTTTGGGGAAGTTCTGCACACCATGAGGGAACATTTCAAGTGGCAAGGTCAGGAATATTCTGATTCTAGGAAACGCCTTATGACTTTCCTTAAGAAGCCTCAGCACAGGCCCTTAGCTATTCCTCCTGTACTTGATGTTCTAGATGATTTGTATTCTGACTCTAGTGCTATCCCTGATTCTCTTCCTCCGGCTCCAGCCAAGCCAGACAGGTATTACAGGGTCCCAGAAACTCATTCCCATTTATTCAGGGCCCATACTGCTGATCTGGAAACTATTTCACAGGGACCTAAAGGAGTTTCAGCCTCCACCTCAAAAAATCCTTTGCCCTCCAACAGGGAAGCGAGGTCATTAGAGAGATGGGGCAAAAAGGTTTACACATCCACTACCTTATCTATAAGAGCTTTAAATTGCCTTTTTCATATGTTACAATATCAGGATTACCTCTTAGAAGATTTACAAAAAAACATTAGCTTCTCCTGATCCTTTAGACAGGAAGACTTTGCAGGAAGCTGTACATAACACTCAGCAAGTAAGCAATCACTTCCTGCAGTGTGGATATGATGCACTGGAAGCTTCATGTAGGGCAGCTATGACAGGGGCAGTGATGGTAGACATGCTTGGTTAAAAGATCAACCTCTACCAGATCATGTAAAAGCAAAACTTCTGGATGCACCTTTGGAAAGAACAAGCTTTTTGGTGCAAATGCTAAGGATGTGTTAAAGACCATCGAAGAAAAAGCAAAATCAGTTCAGACTGTGAAAGATTTCCTCCAGGTTCAACCCCCCAGATTCAGTAGGAATTGGCCTTCAAAAAACTGGTCCTTTCCTAATCCAGAAAAGTTTCAAAGGGGTAAGAACAGACGTGGCCGAGGAAGAGGCCAATACAGAGGCCCTTACAGGGGACGACAATGGCAGCTAGGAAACCAAAGAAGTGACACAGGGGTTTCACCTGCCCAACAACCACAAACCTCAATGACTTTCCTCTACTACCGCCTACCAGGGAACAACTAGAAGCTCCCTTGGGCGGAAAATTATCTCTGTTTGCAGAAAACTGGCACAGACTGACAAAGGACAAATGGATTTTGGACATTATAGACCGAGGGTACAGGTTTCATTTTCATACCTTACCAAGAAAACAAGGCATGCCAAACCTACCACAAAATCAGAGGGCAGAGGCTATCAAGCAAATCACTCTGCTGACTCGAATGAAAGCAATAGAAAGAGTTCCACAACAAGAACAAGACCAGGGGTTTTACTCAGTGGAGACCAATACTGGACTTGTCCACATTAAACACCTTTCTCATAGTACCAAAGTTCAAAATGCTGACTCTACAGCAACTCCTTCCCATGCTGGGCAAGGAGTCGTGGCTGATTACTCTGGACCTCAAGGAGGCATACCTGCATGTCCCTATCAGACACAGCTGCAGAAGATACTTCAGATTTCTTTCAGGGCCAGAGCATTATCAGTTCTCAGCATTGCCATTTGGCTTATCTACTGCACCCAGAGTATTTACAAAATGCCTGGCTTCAGTAATTGCTCATTGCAGGCTCCAGGGTATACAAATTTACCCGTACCTGGACGACTGCCTCATACAAGTGGACGACAAATTGATGTTGACAAAAAACCTGGATTATGTCATACGATTACTTCAAGCTCTGGGATGCACAGTCAACTTCCAAAAGTCAAGACTGCAGCCATCCCAGCAAATAATCTTCTTAGGAGCCAAACTAGACACATCATCTCAGATGGCTTACCTGACAGAAGACAAGCAAGAGAAGTTAACTCATTACTTCAAAGGTTTAGCAAAACTCACCCAGATGACTGCAAGGAGATTCCTACAGGCCCTGGGTTACATGGCATCCTGCATTCTACTGGTTCCATTAGCAAAACTACACATGAGAAAGCTTCAATGGTACCTAAAAAGCATTTGGTCTCAACACAGCAACAACTTGGAGACAATCATACCACTCATTCCATGCCTACAAAAGGAATTCCTATGGTGGGCCTCGGTGAGCCAGGAAAACACAGGTATGTCATTCAAAAAACCACAGATAACACAGACGCCTCAGACCTGGGATGGAGGGTGCACATGGAAGGCAGGTGTATACAAGGACAATGGTCTCCAAAGGAAACACATCTGCATATAAACCAAAAAGAAATGCTGGCAGTAATGCATGCCATCGAGGCTTTTCAACACCAACTCCAGCAAGGCCATTTAATGATACGGACAGACAACACCACTGTGATGTGGTACATAAACAAGCAGGGGGGCACCCACTCTTACCCCCTTTGCAGACTGACAATGCAGCTTTGGGGAAATCACTGAGCCTAAACATCCAGTTACAATCCCAGTTTGTTCCAGGAAAAGACAATGTGTTGGCGGACAGCCTAAGCAGGAATTTCACAGATCCACACGAGTGGAGGTTACATCCGAAGGCCTTCAGACAACTCACCTCGACATGGGGCAAGCCAGAAGTGGACCTATTTGCCTCTTACCTCAACCATCTTCTACCAAAATTTTGCACAAGGACTTACCATCCAAAAGCTTGGACCCCCAAACTGCACCCAGAAATGCTTCTCCAAGCAAACAGATCCAGTACTAGGTTCCGCGGCCCAGAATCTAATGAGGAATTAAACCAAGCAGACGTTTTAATCGAAGTCTTACCCTGGATGGGCCTCCGGGTGGCTGCAACTGTGGTCCCACTTCACAAAGGTGCCTCCACCGACCCTGGAAATTACCGCCCATTAGCTTGACAAGCCTTATCTGCAAAGCCATGGAGAGGACCATAATGGACCTCATAAATAAAGACATAGGAATTTGCAGACTTTGGATCCAACAGTTTGGCTTTGTCAAAGGCAGATCATGCCTTTTAAACTTGGTTGACTTTTTGAAACAGTCACCAAAGCCATTGATGAGGAAAGGCAGTCCATACAGCCTACCTCGATCTGGCTAAGGCTTCATAAATACCCACTCGTATCATTGAAAAACTCATCAGCTTAAATGTTAACCCATACATCACAAGATGATTGCAAACTGGCTGAGTGACAGAACCCACAGGGTCAGAGTTGCTGGCGCCATGTCAGACTCAAAGCCTGTCACAAGTGGTGTCCCACAGGTCAGTCCTGGGCCCACTCTTGTTTGGCATCTACTTTTCAGTACAAGCAAACACAGGAGGGTTATGGCTTACAAAGTTTGCAGAGCTGCAACTGGCCCTAGAAAGGCAATCTGACACAGATATCCTTCAAGAGCTCACAGAAGGATAACTGGTGCCAGCCACCCAAAGGTTAAATGCCAAATTGCATAGTCATACCCTTCGGAAAAACAAGGTTACCCTCTAGCAAATAGGTGGCAATCCACTGAGCACAGAAGAAGTTATCAGGGACCTGGGGACCCAGGTTGATAGTAGTCTGTCATTCGACACCCATGTAGCTAAAGTAGTTAGGAAGACCTTCTACATTGCCCACCTTATCATGAAGGGATTCTCATCTAGATCAAGGGAGGTCATAGCTCCCTTTCTCATCCTCATCAGACCAATGATTGAGTACAATGCCCCATTCGAATGTATCTGACCCGACACTTGCAGCAGCTGGAGAGGGCAAGTTCCTCACCAAAGGATAAAGGGTCTCAAAATCTGTCCTATGCTGCCCGACTGAAAGAACTCCAGCTCTATTCAGTCCCAGCCAGAGAGTGACCTTTGCCTAACATACAAGGCCATGTCAAACCCAGATTTGATGAATATGCTTCACCTCAAAAATCTAGATCCATCAGAGCCACAAGGCGGAGACTTAATACTGGCTATTAATAGGACGTGCTGGAGGGATAGATTCATCACCCAAAGACTCCCAATGCTGTGGAACAAAATCCCGGTACATGTGAGGCAGAGCACCTCGCTGGCCTTGTTCAAGAGAAATCTTGACCAATGGATGGGAGATCGCAGATATACCCCAGGGATTACCTCAGTGTCACTGCTCGACAGAGGCACAGCAAAATAATGGGTATAGTTCCCCATACTAAAGGGGTGGCGTAAGCCACAAAACGATGGGCTAGGCTTTTAAATGCCCTCGGGCAGATAGCCTAGTATGAACCTATAAATACCAAGCACTTACCTTTTGGAAACTCCCTTAGGGGGAAAACTAGCACTTTTTTCACAAAATTGGCATATAATCACCCAAGACAAATGGGTTCTGAATATTGTGTCTCAAGGTTACAGGTTCCACTTTCACACTCTACCAAGGCTAAAAGGAATGCCAGACCTGCCACCAAATCAATGGGCAGAGGCACAAAAACAAATTACAGCCCTCATGGACATGAGAGCTATTCTAAAAGTACCACAACAGGACCAAGGATAAGGATTTTACTCAAGACTTTTCCTGGTCCCCAGAAAGGACAAAGCCTGGAGACCCATACTGGGCCTTTCTACTCTAAATACTTACCTGGATGTTCCGAAATTCAAAATGTTGACTCTTCAGCAGCTTCTTCCCATGCTGGGCAAGAAGGCTTGGCTTGTTACTTTGGACCTCAAAGAGGCATACCTGCATGTCCCTTTCAGACAAAATTGCAGAAGATACCTCAGATTCATAGCTGGTTCAATGCATTACCAATTCTCTGCACTGCCCTTTGGCTTATCTACTGCGCCCAGGGTCTTCACAAAATGCCTGGCACCAGTAGTTGCATTTTGCAGACAAAAAGGAATTCAGATATATCCATACTTGGACGACTGCCTTATTCAAGCAGAGAGCAAGGACATTCTTCTAAAGCATCTGGCATTTGTAAAAAGATTACTAATTTGCCTAGGGTACACAGTAAACAAAAAGAAGTCAAAACTAGTGCCCTCACAAGAGATAATATTCCTGGGTGCCAGCTTAAATACAATGGCCCAGATGGCTTATCTCACGCCAGACAAGCAAAGAAAACTGACTCAGTACTTTCAATTGATGGCAACAAAAACCCAACTCCCTGCAAGAAAAATTTTGCAGGCCTTGGGGTTCATGGCATCCTGCATACTACTAATACCATATGCCAGACTGCATATGAGGAAATTACAATGGTACCTGAAAAGTGTTTGGACTCAACACTGTCACAGTTTGGAAGCAGAAATACCACTTATTCCCTGCCTACAACAGGAGTTTTGATGGTGGGCACAGGCATGTCACCTCAACAAGGGACAGCCTTTTACTCTACCCACAGCCAGGCAAACACTAACAACAGATGCTTCAGATTACGCCTGGGGAGCACACATGGCAGGAAAATGTATTCAAGGCAAGTGGGCCGCAGACCAAATGCATCTTCACATCAATCAAAAAGAGATGCTAGCTGTACAAACTGCCCTAACAGCTTTCAAGGACCTTCTGCATCCAGGGCAACTATTATTAAAGACAGACAACACCACAGTTATGTGGTACATAAACAAGCAAGGGGGCACTCATTCTTATCCCCTCTGCAGACAAGCCATGACCTTGTGGAACACAGCTCTAACCTATCAAGTTCATCTGCAAGCACAATTCCTGCCAGGAAAGAAAAATACTCTGGCAGATGACTTAAGCAGAAACATGGATCCTCACGAGTGGAAATTAAATCCACAAGTATTCAGCATGATAACACAAAAATGGGGGAGCCCAGACATAGATCTTTTTGCCTCCCCAATGAATTGCCAACTACAGAATTTCTGCACAAGGACTTACCACACACAAGCATGGAAAGTGGATGCTCTCTCGTTCAGCTGGAAAAGCCTAAAAGTTTATGCCTTCCCACCACTGCCTCTCCTTTCAAAGGTACTCCTAAAAGCCAGACAAGAAAAGCCAAAAATGATCCTGATTGCCCCAGACTGGCCACGCCAGCACTGGTACCCAATCTTAAAGAACTTAACTCAAGGCCCACCATGGATTTTACCTAAAATTCCGCATCTTCTGACTCAACAAAACAATCAGATCCTGCACAGCCAGCTCAAAACCTTAAACCTGGCTGCATGGCAGATTCCTTAGTCAAGCAGACAACACCTCTCTCTAAAGCTGTTATGGATGTCATTTTGGAGGCCAGGAGGCCTAGCACCAGGAAATCCTCCTCAGAAAAATGGAAGAGATTCTGTGCCTGGAACCAGGCTCAAAGCTTTGACTCTCTTGTCCCAAATATTCCTCAGATATTGCAATACTTAACTGAGATGCTGGACAAAGGCCTATCCTTTTCATCCATTAAGATCCACGCCTCTGCCATCTCAGCTCATTACAACACATATCCTCCTATTTTCTCTCATCCATTGCTAAAACAGTACCTCAGAGGGGCTAAAAACATAAGACCACCCCGGAGAGCACCAACACCAACTTGGGATCTCAATTTTGTCTTGGAAAATACTTACATAAACGCAGCCAAGGACTACATCAGGACCCCCAAAAAGTGCTTAAAATGCAGCAAATTTGTCTTTGACAGTACGCATGATTCCTGACAGTCTATTCCTTGACCTGCTCTTTACACCCCTATGAGGACTCTGATGCTGAAGAATCAGTTCCTTCAGCCTCTCCTCCTGAGGATTACTCTTTTGGGGAAACTTTACATACCATGAGGGAGCATTTCCACTGGGAGGGCCAGGATTACTCAGAATCCAAGAAAAGGCTCAGAGACTTTCTTTTATTGCCTCAGCACAGGCCCCTTGCTATTCCGCCAGTGTTAGATATTGTGGATGATGTGTTCTTTGAATCCAGTTTAAATCCTGATTCTTTGCCCCCTGCTCCTGTCAAGCCAGACAGGTACTACAAAGTCCCTGACTCTCACAAATTTCTTTATAACCCTGTTGCTGACCCAGAAACTGTTTCCCAGGGTCCCAAAGGGGTAAAGGCTTCCACGGTTAAAAATCCAGTTCCCTCTGACAGGGATTATAGAGCATTAGACAGATGGGGGAAGAAAGTTTACACTTCTGCAACTTTAGCAGTGAGGACTTTAAATTGCCAGTTTCACATGCTTAAATACCAACAATATTTAATGTCTCTGTTAAAACAGAAAATGCTTACAAGTTCAGAACATCCTGACTATAAGGAAATGCAAGATTTATTGCATGCAGCTGAACAAGTGGGAAAACATACTCTGCAATGTGGATGTTCTTCATCTCACATTGCTGCAGTCCTTACACTTGGGTAGTCCGCTGTCCTCGGTCGGCCCGAATATCAAAGTATAAGGCTGACGCCGTCAAGGCATAAGACTGACATCAGGACGCCAGGGTACAAATGCGCATGACCGGCGTCATATCCTCAGTCTTTTTGCCGCATGGTCCGATGCAGAAGCAGCGTTGCAAGTGCCGCTGGCGTTCTGAAATTTTCAATTCGAGTTTCAGACCGAGTCAAAGTTGGTTGGTACCCGCTGGGGAATATTTTAGTTTTTCTTGCCTCAGTGGTTTACCGAATGTCAGAAAAAGTGAATAACTGTATTTCTTGTGGGAAACAGATACCGCATAGAGATTATCATACTTTGTGTATTCCTTGTTTGGGGCCTGAGCACGACGTTGTTGGGTGTCGCTTTTGTGCTAGGTTTAATAAGCGCACTATTGCCGGTTAGATTGTGCCAGGTTAGTCTTCGAAGCGGTGCACTTATAATATGCCGCCGGATGCTCCGCTTCTTCAAGAAGCGCAAAGACAAAGCAGCTAAGCCTAGGTAGAAGAGTCGCCCGCACGGGACGCCGGTTCTTTGAGGTGTCGTGGAACCGGGGTTCGCCGGAGGTTTCTCTGGAGTTCCAGGGGGAGACTTTGTTATTGCAGGATGTGGCCTCTCAGGAGGCAGGTCAGGCTGAAGGGGCTTCTCAGGTTTCTGTACTCCCCTCCCTTCCTAGGGTGGTTAGGCCCTCTCCTTCTGTTTCCAAGGCTTCTCCCAGAGGCAGGCCAGGTTTAGCTTCTGTTGGTGTCACTCCTAGTTCATCAGGATCTGTGCCCAAGAAGCACATGCTTAAAATGGCAGAGGATTTAATTACTTTAATTAGAGGTTCTTTGCCCCCTCCTGATAAGAGGCCTAGGGTGGAACCAGAGTTGGGGAGTTTTGAGCAGGCTTCGGATGTTTCAGAGTCTTCGGCTGAAGACTTGCAGGAGTATTCTCCTTATTCTGATTCTGATGTGGATGATTCTACTCCTTCTGCTTCTCCTCCAGAGGATTTTTCTTTTTCAGAGACTCTTCATTCCATGAGGGAACATTTTAAGTGGGAAGGTCAGGACTTCTCTGATTCCAGGAAAAGGCTTAGGGAATTTTTGTTTTTACCCCAGCATAGGCCTTTGGCTATACCTCCTGTTCTGGATGTTGTGGAAGATGTGTTTGCAGAGGCTGCTCTTAATCCTGATTCTTTGCCTCCTGCTCCTGTTAAACCGGATAGGTATTACAGGGTGCCTGAAGCTCATAAATATCTTTTTAAGAGTCCTAGGGCGGACCCAGAAACTGTGAGTCAAGGGCCTAAGGGTGTCAAGGCTTCTGTTGTAAAAAATCCGGTTCCTCCTGATAAAGAGGTCAGGGCTTTGGATAGATGGGGAAAGAAAGTCTATACTTCTTCCACCTTAGCTATGAGGGCATTGAATTGCCAGTTTCACATGTTGAAATACCAAAACTATCTACTTTCTCAATTGAAGTCTAAGGTAGATGCTCTGGCGGAAGGTATTGAGTGTAAGGAATTACAGGATTTGGTACATGTTTCTGAACAGGTGGGTAAGCATTCCTTGCAATGTGGTTTTGATGCTGTACAGGCCTCGTCTAGGGTGGCTGCCACTGGGTCAGTTCTTCGCAGGCACGCCTGGCTGAGGGATCAGAATTTATCTGACCATGTTAAGACAAGGATTTTAGATGCTCCTTTACAGTCTGATGTGTTGTTTGGTTCACCTGTGGAGGCAGTCTTAAAGAAAATGGAAGACAAGGCTAAGTCTATGCAGACTGTTAAAGATTTTTGCAGGTTCAGCCTCCAAGTTTAGTAGGAATTGGCCTACCAAGGGGTGGACGATCCTTCTTATGATTCCCAGTCTAGGGGTAGATCTAGACGTGGTAGGGGCAGAGCTCAGGGCTCTTTCAGGCCTAGAACAGGAGTTCACCTACACAGTCTTCGGTGAGGGCAGGGGTCAGTCCTTTCGTAAACAGGCCCAATGACCTCATTTTCAGCTGCCAGAGCCTTCTCTGGCAGCACCTTTGGGAGGAAGGTTGGCACTTTTCAAGGAAAATTGGAGTTTAATTACCCAAGACAGATGGGTATTGGATATCATACACCAAGGTTACAAGTTTTATTTCCATACCTTGCCTCCTTTCAAAGGCATGCCAGACGTTCCTCCTCAACAAAGAATAGAGGCTCACAAACAAATTTCTCTGCTACTTCAAATAGGGGCCATACAGCCGGTCCCTCTGCCAGAAGTGGGCCTAGGATTTTATTCTCGCCTGTTCCTAGTACCAAAGAAGGGGAACACGTGGAGACCAATTTTGGATTTATCTATCCTCAACACTTATCTGGACATTCCCAAGTTCAAAATGTTGACGTTACAACAGCTTTTACCTCTGCTGGGCAAGGATCACTGGATGGTAACTCTGGATCTCAAGGAGGCTTACCTTCATGTTCCTGTCAGACTAAGTTGCAGGAAGTATCTGCTGGCTGGGACTTCTCATTATCAGTTCTCTGCATTGCCCTTTGGCTTATCTACTGTGCCCAGAGTGTTCACGAAAGTTCTGGCTCCAGTGATAGCTTTCTTCAGGCTAAAAGGAATACAGATTTATCCTTATTTGGACGATTGCCTGATTCTGGCTCAAGAAAGGGACGAACTTCTTCATCATTTGCAATATGTGATAGCAGTGCTAAGATGCCTGGGGTATTCTGTGAACGAAATAAAGTCCAGTCTAGTACCCTCTCAGGACATGTGCTTTCTGGGTGTAAGACTGAATACAGCATCCCAGATGGCCTTTTTGACCCCGGACAAACAAAAGAATCTTTCCCTTTACTTCCATCAACTGTCTCATCAGTCCAGGCTGACTGCAAGGACAGTCCTTCAAGCCTTGGGGTTCATGGCATCTTGTATTCTGGTGCTTCCCAATGCCAAACTGCATATGAGGAAGCTACAATGGTATCTCAAAAATGTATGGACACAGCACTGCCAGGATTTGGACACTGCCATTCAGATAATACCTTGCATTCAAAAGGAATTTTTGTGGTGGGCTCAGGAATGTCACCTAAACAAGGGACTCTCTGTGACCCGGCCAGAGGCGAGTCAGATTTTAACGACAGATGCCTCAGACAAAGCTTGTGGAGCTCATCTAAATGGAAAGTGGATACAAGACACGTGGCCTGCCAGACTACAACATCTACATATCAACTTGAAGGAGATGTTAGCAGTCCAATTTGCATTAATTGCTTTCAAGGATTTACTTCTTCCAGGGCAGGTGTTGATTCTAACAGACAACACGACTGTCATGTGGTACATCAACAAGCAAGGGGGAACTCATTCTTATCATCTATGCAGGCAAGCAATGATTTTGTGGGAGACTGCTCTCAGTTTACAGCTTAATATTCAGGCAAGGTTTCTGCCGGGAGCACAGAACTCCTTAGCAGATGTGTTGAGCAGACGAATTATGGATCCCCACGAGTGGAAATTGGATCCTCATGTATTTCAGAAATTGACAGTGTCATGGGGAACTCCAGACATAGATCTTTTCGCTTCTCCACTAAACTACCAGCTGCCAAAGTTTTGCACAAAAAGATTTCATCCCACAGCTTGGAAAGTGGATGCTCTTTCTTTCAATTGGAGCAATCTTCATGTGTATGCCTTTCCACCTCTGCCTCTCCTCCCAAAGGTACTCCTAAAGGTCAGACAGGACAAGCCAAAGATGATTTTAATAGCTCCAGATTGGCCTCGACAGCACTGGTACCCTTTACTGAGAAGTCTGGTACGGGAGCCTCCATGGCCTTTGCCTTCGATTCCACACCTACTGTCTCAGGAGGACAGTCATTTACTCAGTGTCAAACTTCACTCTCTTCACCTAACAGCCTGGCATATTCTGTTTTGAACCCTGGAGGGTCTCAACTTCCACAGCAAGTTTTGAATGTTATTTTGGAAGCCAGGAGGCCTAGTACAAGGAAAGTGTACACAGATAAATGGAAGAGATTTTTATTTTGGAGTGCAGCAAAGGAATTTGATGTTTCTGGGCCTAATTTAAGTGTGGTTCTTCAATATCTTACTGAGTTACTGGACAAAGGTTTGTCCTTCTCTTCTATTAAGGTTCATGCTGCAGCAATTTCGGCTCACTATGACTGTGACCCACCATTGTTTTCTCATCCTTTGTTCAAGCAATTTCTTAGAGGGGCAAAGAATATAAGACCCCCACGTAGAGCTCCTACTCCTGCTTGGGATCTCAATTTTGTGTTGGAGAAACTCACTCTACAACCTTTTGAGCCTGCAGCTACTGCCGAGTTGAAATATTTATCATGGAAGACTGCTTTTTTGTTGGCCATTACCTCTGCAAGAAGGGTTTCTGAATTACAGGCCCTTATGTCAGTTGAGCCTTTCTTAATTTTCCATAAGGATAGGGTATCTTTGTACTAATCCTTCCTTTATGCCTAAAGTGGTTTCTAGTGTGGCTTTAAACCAAACTATTCATTTGCCTACTTTTTATGCAAATCCCCAAAATAAAGGGGAAAAGATTTTGCACACTTTAGATGTACACAGGCAGTTGCGATATTATTTGAGCAGAACTAAAGGGTTCAGGCAGTCTCAGCAGTTATTTGTTTCTTTTGCTTTGAGTTCTCAGGGCAAGCCTGTGTCAAAACAAACTATTTCTAAGTGGATTGGGTTTTGCATTGCTTTCTGTTATTCCCATCATGGTAAGGAGATTCCAGCTGGGATTAGGCCTCATTCCACTAGGGCTACTGCCACTTCACAGCTTTTTAAGGGGTGGCAACTAAAGATATTTTGGAGGCAGCTACTTGGAGTTCAGTGCATACTTTCTCTAAGCATTATCACCTTCCACTTTACTCTAAATCTAGGGCTGGTTTTGCCACTGCTATTTTACAGGGCATTTTGGCAGCTCCTGCTACTTTATAGTTTTGCCATCCTCCCTTACCTCTGCTTTGGGATTCTACCCAAGTGTAAGGACTGCAGCAATGTGAGATGAAGAACATAGTACAGTTTTGTACCTACCATAAATGTAGATGTTCAAGATCCACATTGCTGCAGTCCAATTACCCTCCCTCCTTCCCTCTGTAGTTAGAGGCGGTTGTGTGGGTTGGGTTGTACATATTGTGTATATTGTATATATTGTACATATTATTGGTGCAAGGGTGGTTGGTTGGTTGTTTGCTGTCTTTTGGTTTTGACCTTTCTTTTGGGGTCTTCTGACATCTGGGGCAAGAAAAGACTGAGGATATGACGTCGGTCATGCGCATTTGTACCCTGACGTCCTGATGTCAGTCTTATGCGCCTTGACCGACGTCAGCCTTATACTTTGATATTCGGGCCGACCGAGGACAGCGGACTACCCAAGTGTAAGGACTGCAGCAATGTGGATCTTCGAACATCTACATTTATGGTAGGTACAAAACTGTACTTTTTGATTCATTAGAGGCTTCTTGTAGGGAAGCAGTTACAGGATCTGTGATACGAAGGCATGCTTGGTTAAAAGAACAAGGTTTACCTGATCATGTTAAGGCAAAATTATTGGATGCTCCTTTACAGCAGGATATTTTATTTGGTGTTAAGGCAGAAGAAGTATTAAAGAAAATGGAGGATAAGGCAAAATCTATGCAAACGGTGAATGATTTCTTACAGGTACAGCCACCTCGATGTAGCAGAAATTGGACCTCCAAGAATTGGTCCTGTCCAGTGTCAGACAGACCACAAGGAGGCAGATACAGATGCCCAAGAGTCTGATCTCAGCCCCAAGGCTCTTACAGACCACGACAGTGGGGTGCTTCAACCCCAAAAGGAGGGGAAGACAAGTCACAACCTTATAGGAAACGGTCCCAATGACTTCCACCTTGAAATACCAAGCACTTACCTTTTGGAAACTCCCTTAGGGGGAAAACTAGCACTTTTTTCACAAAATTGGCATATAATCACCCAAGACAAATGGGTTCTGAATATTGTGTCTCAAGGTTACAGGTTCCACTTTCACACTCTACCAAGGCTAAAAGGAATGCCAGACGTGCCACCAAATCAATGGGCAGAGGCACAAAAACAAATTACAGCCCTCATGGACATGAGAGCTATTCAAAAAGTACCACAACAGGAACGAGGACAAGGATTTTACTCAAGACTTTTCCTGGTCCCCAGAAAGGACAAAGCCTGGAGACCCATACTGGACCTTTCTACTCTAAATACTTACCTGGATGTTCCGAAATTCAAAATGTTGACTCTTCAGCAGCTTCTTCCCATGCTGGGCAAGAAGGCTTGATTGTTGCTTTGGACCTCAAAGAGGCATACCTGCATGTCCCTATCAGACAAAATTGCAGAAGATACCTCAGATTCATAGCTGGTTCAATGCATTACCAATTCTCTGCACTGCCCTTTGGCTTATCTACTGCGCCCAGGGTCTTCACAAAATGCCTGGCACCAGTAATTACATTTTGCAGACAAAAAGGAATTCAAATATATCCATACTTGGACGACTGCCTTATTCAAGCAGAGAGCAAGGACATTCTTCTAAAGCATCTGGCATTTGTAAAAAGATTACTAATTTGCCTAGGGTACACAGTAAACGAAAAGAAGTCAAAACTAGTGCCCTCACAATAGATAATATTCCTGGGTGCCAGCTTAAATACAACGGCCCAGATGGCTTATCTCACGCCAGACAAGCAAAGACAACTGACTCAGTACTTTCAATTGATGGCAACAAAAACCCAACTCCCTGCAAGAAAAATTTTGCAGGCCTTGGGGTTCATGGCATCCTGCATACTACTAATACCATATGCCAGACTGCATATGAGGAAATTACAATGGTACCTGAAAAGTGTTTGGACTCAACACTGTCACAGTTTGGAAGCAGAAATACCACTTATTCCCTGCCTACAACAGGAGTTTTGATGGTGGGCACAGGCATGTCACCTCAACAAGGGACAGCCTTTCACTCTACCCACAGCCAGGCAAACACTAACAACAGATGCTTCAGATTACGCCTGGGGAGCACACATGGCAGGAAAATGTATTCAAGGCAAGTGGGCCGCAGACCAAATGCATCTTCACATCAATCAAAAAGAGATGCTAGCTGTACAAACAGCCCTAACAGCTTTCAAGGCCCTTCTGCATCCAGGGCAACTATTACTAAAGACAGACAACACCACAGTTATGTGGTACATAAACAAGCAAGGGGGCACTCATTCTTATCCCCTCTGCAGACAAGCCATGACTTTGTGGAACACAGCTCTAACCTACCAAGTTCATCTGCAAGCACAGTTCCTGCCAGGAAAGAAAAATACTCTGGCAGATGACTTAAGCAGAAACATGGATGCTCACGAGTGGAAATTAAATCCACAAGTATTCAGCATGATAACACAAAAATGGGGGAGCCCAGACATAGATCTTTTTGCCTCCCCAATGAATTGCCAACTACAGAATTTCTGCACAAGGACATACCACACACAAGCATGGAAAGCGGATGCTCTTTCGTTCAGCTGGAAAAGCCTAAACGTTTATGCCTTCCCACCACTGCCTCTCCTTTCAAAGGTACTCCTAAAAGCCAGACAAGAAAAGCCAAAATGATCCTGATTGCCCCAGACTGGCCACGCCAGCACTGGTACCCAATCTTAAAGAACTTAGCTCAAGGCCCACCATGGATTTTACCTCAAATTCCGCATCTTCTGACTCAACAAAACAATCAGATCCTGCACAGCCAGCTCAAAACCTTAAACCTGGCTGCATGGCAGATTCCTTAGTCAAGCAGACAACACCTCTCTCTAAAGCTGTTATGGATGTCATTTTGGAGGCCAGGAGGCCTAGCACCAGGAAATCCTCCTCAGAAAAATGGAAGAGATTCTGTGCCTGGAACTAGGCTAAAAGCTTTGACTCTCTTGTCCCAAATATTCCTCAGATATTGCAATACTTAACTGAGATGCTGGACAAAGGCCTATCCTTTTCATCCATTAAGATCCACGCCTCTGCCATCTCAGCTCATTACAACACAGATCCTCCTATTTTCTCTCATCCATTGCTAAAACAGTACCTCAGAGGGGCTAAAAACATAAGACCGCCCCGGAGAGCACCAACACCAACTTGGGATCTCAATTTTGTCTTGGAAAAACTAACTTTACCTCCTTTTGAGCCAGCCAATACAGCAGAATTAAAATATGTGTCATGGAAAACTGCTCTGCTTCTGGCAATAACCTCAGCACGAAGAGTCTCAGAGTTACAGGCACTAATGGCAGTGGAGCCTTTCATCATTTTTCACCAAGACAGGATTTCTTTAAGAACAAACCCTTCATTTATGCCAAAGGTGGTCTCTAGTGTGGCTCTTAACCAAACTATTCACTTGCCAACTTTTTATCCAAATCCCCAGAATAAAGGGGAGAGACTTCTGCATTCATTGGACATACACAGACAGCTACATTTCTACTTGGACAAAACAAAAGCTTTCAGGAAAACTGAGCAATTGTTTGTAGCATATGCTGCAGGATCACAGGGAAAGGCTATTTCAAAGCAGACGATTTCAAAGTGGATAGGACACTGTATCCGTTTCTGCTACACACAGCATGGAAAGACTGTACCTAGCAACATTAGGCCACATTCCACCAGGGCAACAGCCACTTCAACTGCCTACCTTAGAGGAGTACCTACCAAAGATATCCTGTAAGCTGCAACTTGGAGTAGTGCACACCTTTACCAAACATTATCACTTGCGTCTTTATTCCAAATCCAGAGCTGGCTTTGCCACTGCAGTGCTGCAGGACCTCATAGCCACCCCAAATCCTCTATAGGACCAGCCACCCTACCTCAGCTTTGGGATTTAACCCAAGTGTAATGACTGCAGCAGTGAAACACGATGAACATAGTACAGTTTTGTACCTACCATAAATGTAGATGTTCGAGTGTATTCACTGCTACAGTCCAGGTTGCCCTCCCTCCATTCCCTCTTTCTTAGCTGGGACTTGTACTTTCCTACCCTATACTAACTATGTGGTGCATTTGCTGGTAACTGAAAATTTTTGGTTTTACCTTTTATGTATGTTTTATTAGCAATATGTATTGCCTACCTATTTGGGGGCACCTGACATCTGGGGCAAGAAAAACTGAAGAAAATGGCGTCGGCTGCATCTTGTGTACCCCTGGCGCACTGGCATCAGGGAAGAAGCAACAGCAATACGACACCGGACCAAGACTTTGGAACTCTGGCCGACTGCGGGGACTGCCGGCAGGATAACCCAAGTGTAATGACTGTAGCAGTGAATACACTCGAACATCTACATTTATGGTAGGTACAAAACTGTACTTTGTGTACACTTACTATAAATGTAGATATTCAAGTGTATTCACTGTTGCAGTCCTGGTTACACTCCCTCCAGCCCCCTGATTTATATTGACTATACTTCTCTTCTTATTTACTATATTTAAGCTTTCTGGTGTATTTGCTTTTTGTTGGAGGTGTAATCTTGTATATAATTGCTTCCCATTATGGGGGCACCTGACATCTGGGGCAAGAAAAATTGATGGAATAGCGTCGGCTGCATGCTTTATACCCCTGACTACCTGACATCATGGAAGATGAGACAGCAACCGACGCAGGACCCAAGACTTTGATAATCAGGCCGACTGAGGGCTACCTGCAAGCAGATAACCCCAAATGTAATGACTGCAACAGTGAATACACTCGAACATCTACATTTATGGTAAGTGTGCACAACTGTACTTTCCTTTGGCCAGATTTCATATGAGAATTCTTCATTGAATGCTGGCATCCCCAGTGGTCAATACTTCAGCTTCCTTTATCCTCCTCAAGTACGAATCAGCAACATGTGCAGGAATGATCTGATGTGGTGGATCCATTCAGAACAAGTTCTACAGAGCCATTTTTTGTCCTCTCAGCCCAAGGCCGTAGTGACCACGGATGCTTCCCATATTGGGTGGGGGCAATTACCTGAGAAAGACAGCCCAAGGCATATGGTCCCCTGAAGAGGCCAATATGTATATCAACATCCTAGAGTTGAGAGCAGTGCTTTTAGCATTGCAAGCCGTTCGGGATGCTCTCCCATCAGGAATGATTGCAATACAAACAGACAACTGTGTAAGTGATTTGGTACATCAACAAACTAGAAGGGACCAGATCATTCCACCTGTGTTGAGAAGCACTAAGAGTGTGGCAGTGGGCAATATCTTCCAACCACTTTCTCTTAGCAGTCCACATTCCAGGGACACCTAACATGCTAGTAGACAAACTGAACAGGTGCATTCTGTTACCTTAAGAATGGTCTCTCAACCAGAATATAGCGGAATTGATTTTCTGCAAGTGGTGCCAGCCTTGCTGCGATCTCTTCTCATCTCCCCTGAACAAGTGCAGCATTTACTTTGCCCTAACCCCCCACACAGGGGAAGTCACTGTGGGATGCTGTTCTCCATGATTGGCCCACTGGTTTACTTTATGCATATCCTTCAATCCCTCTGATTCCAAAGTTTCTTCAGAGAGCTGCCAGGTTGAAGAGCAAATTCTTTTTCATTGCACTCTTCTGACATTGACAGATTTGGTTTCCTTTCCTGTGGCCTCATTTAATTCATCAGCCCTCGATTCTGGACCCATCTCTAGATCTCCTGTCACCCAATAGGCATGATACATCCAGACCTTCCAAAGCTCAAGGTGACTGCTTGGTTTCACCAATTCCAGTAATAACCAGACAACCAATGCTCTCATCCCCTGTCAGCCAGATTTTATCTTCCCTTAAAGCATACACAAGGATACTTTATGCTAGTAAATGGAAAAGTTTTGTACACTGGGCACTTCAAAAACATGTGGACCCTTTTTCTGTCCCTGTTCATGATGTTCTAGAGTTCTTGAAGTTGCTTTTTTAACCAAGGGGCCAGTTCTTCAACAGCTGAAGTCCGGTTGGCAACAATTTCTTATTTTCAAATTGGATTTGATGGCTTTTCACTGGATTCTCGTAAATTATGTAAAACTTTCTTACGGGGCACAATTCTACTCAGACCTCCTTTTTAAAGATCCCTCTCCTCCATGGGATCTAAATCTCGTACTGCAATCCTTAGTCCTTTCTCCCTTTGAATCTTCACATGATTGTGATCTTAACTTTCTGTGTAGGAAAACTTTATTTTGGTTGCCATTACTACTGTCAGATGAATTTCAGAAATCCAGGCCTTTGTCAGTGAAATCTCCCTATCTGTTATTTCATAAGGATAGAGTTTACTCATGAATTAATGCATCCTTTTTACCCAAAGCTGTGCCACACACTAACATTAACCAATCCATTTAACCTACCAGATTTCTTCCCAAATTATTCAAACAAGGGTGATTACTTACTGCATACACTTGATGTTCTTAGCTACTTATTTTTTGTTTTATGTAAGTAGAAACATATCACAAGTACAGATCAATTATTTGTATCCTTTGCTGATCTGAAATTGAGTAAACCGGTATCTAAAGTCACTTTAGCGAACTGACTTACTGACTCTTTTATTTACAACAAATTGGGAAAAACTTTACCATTGAAAATACGTGCTCATTCAACCAGGCGTGTAACAACTTCCACAGTTTTTCACTCAAGGGCTTCCATGGATGACATTTTTGCAGCAGTAGCTTGGGCTCCCCCCCCCCCCCCACACACACACACACACACACACACAATTGTCTCACTCATTACATGCTGGTAGGGCATCTTTTGGGTCAGTGGTGCTTATAAATAGCCTTCCTTGAGTCCACCATAGGATTTAGGTAGCTGGGGACTCTGTCCCATCAGTTGAGGATAGAATGAAAATTTATATCATCAGGTAAAGAAGTTATGTACTCACCATAACATTCCATCTGTGTTGTTCACCGACCTCCAACCTTATGGTTTATAGAAGAGTGAGCAGATATAACAAACATCTGTCTTTTCCAGACTTTACAGAGCTCCAAATTTGGCTTTGCCAGTTTCTTTCCGCTATATCTGCAGTTGCATCTGATTGTATAAGAGTTATGTCTTTCTTTAATAGCGTGCAAACAAGATCTGAGGTAATGGGGGTTGGTGCATTATGAGTAAGGGAGAGGCTCGAGACTTCTAAGTTGCTGTAAGCTTTTGCAGCGGCCGAGTCAGATTCGACATCTCGGATCTGAACCCATCAGTTAAGGAAGAATGAAAATGGTCAAAACCGATGGAATGTTATGGTGAGTACATAACTTCTTTTCAGCATGTTTTCTTGCACATGCTTTGAGTAAGGCATAAATCTTTTCTAACTCTTGTAAGCTGTTTTTATAGGATTCCCCACACTGTGAAAAACATAATTTGACAAGTTTGTTTTTGCAGTGTTATTGCTGATCTCTGTCTAACTGTGCTGCTTTGCAGTCTGCTCTTTCAGCTCCGTGTCTAAGTGGCTCACAGGAGTTATGACAGCAGTGAACCTGCAGTAACATTAGATTTCATCTAGTCCTGTAGGAAATTCAGTCATTGCTTAAGAGATCAGATTGGCAAGATACACTGCACTAAACAAGAGCCAATGGCTGTGTTAAATTAGCCCTCACAAATACATATTTTATTGGCATGCTTTTACAGAGAGACTTTCTATTATGTTTACAAATATATGTTCTAATTGTCTGTACATGGATCCCATAGGTTCATAGGTTGATACTAGGCTATCGGCCCTAGGGTCTATACAAACCTAGCCATAGCAATTCCCTGGCTATTTCTTCCCACAGTATTTACTTCCCTGGACCCTTGTCTAGCAGGGTGACTGACGTGATCCCCGGGGTGAATTTCCTATTTCCCATCCAATCATCAAGGTTCCTTTTGAAGTGGGCCAAAGAGGTGCTCTGCTTGACATGTATGGGCAGTCTCTTCCAGAGTCTGGGGAGTCTCTGGGTCAGGAACCTATTCTTCCAGTGTGTTTTGGTCATTGTGATGACAAGGTTTAGATCCTTGGAGCATGTCTCTGAGGGATTGGGATTTCTTTAAGTGTAGCATATCCAACAGCTCAGGGTTTGACATGGCCTTGTATGTTAAACAGAGATCGCCTCTGAGTAGACGATATGCGACAGAGTATAGGTGGAATTTTTTTGGACAGTGAGAATAGGGCATCTGCTTTAGGCTTGTGATTCTTTTAGTGAGGTATTTCTGCAGCTTTTCCAGTTGTTGATGTCTTGTGAGGTATATACCAAATAGGGTGTTGTATTCTGTAATGGGTCTAATGAGAGATGAGTACAGTGGGACAATGACCTCCTTTTTTCTGGATGAAAAGCCCTTTGTGATGTGAGGTGTGCCACATAGAAGGATTTCTGGACTGTTGTGGCGATGTGGTTATCAGAGGTGAGACCACTGTCCACCTGTGTCCCTAAGTCTCTTATCACACTTTTGGTGGTTAGTGTACTGCCATCTATGTGGTAATTTGCAGTTACATGTTTTTTCCCAAAGGGGATAACTATACATTTCTTGGCACCAAGCCTCTGTTTCTGTAAGGCACTATTGTAGAATATCCACTTCATTTGGGGATTCGATAATGGCTCCCAGTTTGCAGTTATCTGCAAACTTTGTTATCTAGAGTCCCTTACTGTTGGCCTGTACTTCATAGAAGTAGAAGCCAAACAAGAGCTGTCTCAAGACTGAACCCTGAGGTACTCCACTTGTCTGGAGCTGGATTTGGAGTCGGCTACTTTTACAGTGTGGGTTCTGTCAGTAAGCCAGCTGGCAACCCATCGAGTGACATTGCGGATTAATGCCCAGCTTTCTAAGTTTATCTATGATTCCAGAGTGGGGGATGGTGTTGAAGGCCTTGGCGAGGTCCATATAGGCTGTGTGGACCACCTTACCCTTGTCCACGGCTCTGGAGACTTATTCGAAGAAGTCAATCAGGTTCAGGAGACAGGATCGGCCCTTCACGAATCCAAACTGCATGGGGTCCAGTGATTGAAGGTTGCCAATGTCTTTTATACGTTCCATGGCCTTGCAGATCAGGTTAGTCAGACTGATGGGGCGTTAGTTCCCAGGAGCCAAGGTGGATCCCCCCTTGTGGAGTGGGATAACTGTAGCTGTGCACCACTCAGTGGGCACGAAGCCTGAGGTGAGGCTATGATTAAACATGACACTTGGGTGAGGTGCCAGTTCATTTTGTAGTTCATGTATTACACAGCCTGGGATGTCGTCTGATCCCATGGATGCTGTATTCTTAGCTTTGGAGAGTGTTTTTTTTTTTTTTTTTTTTACTTGTGTGACCATTATTATAGAGTCATAGATTCACAGATCAGCACTAGGCTAACTGCTCTTTATGGACCATTTTAAGCCTAGCCAATTATCCCATGTGAGAATCAAATGCTGCACCTTGTGTTTGTAAGGCAAACACCTTAACCATTATGCCAACCTCCCTATTATTATTATTACCGGAATTTGGCAATCTTTCGGTATTGAGATGGGCCCTTTAGGGGGTGAGAAGGGGTTGAAGTTTGCACTGAATCGATCTGCCAGGATATTGGCAATATCCTTGGGAACAGTATATTTAATGCCATTCTGTTGTAGCTCACAGAAGATCTGAGCATTGCCATTTAGATTCTTGACATAGCTATAGAATGCCTTGTGGTTGTCTTTGGAATCTTTGGCAATTTTATTTACGTAACTAGCTTTGAAGGATTTTATGAGGGATGTCAGCTTCTTACTCAGGCTGGTAAGGGAGTTTTTTGCATCCTGGGATTTTCCTCTCTTCTGCAACAGTTTCTTCCTTTTGTTGTAAAGTTTGTTTATGGCAAGGGACCACCAGATTGGCTTCCTTTTTTTAGAGGAGAGCTTCTATTGGGAATGGCACGTTTCATGCATGAGTGGATGTGCTCGTACAGTGCCTTAGTGTAGGACTCAGCAGTCGAACTTTCAGTTCCTGTCTGCATGGGTGTCATGAAGCTTGTCTCTTCTGACTTGAGTAGCATGAAGTTGGCTTTGGAGAAGTTTTTTATAGAGGTTTCTTTACTGGGGGGTGGGACGTGGATGGGTCATAAGGGTTAGCTTATGGCCAGACCTGACTAACAAGGGGGGTGACCATAGGTGTGGAGCATTGATTTCCCATGTTGGTAATGAACAGGTCTAGGATATTGGAGCCCCTGGTGGGACTAAGGATTAGTTGATCCAGGGGGTTGGAATTTTTGAATTACAAGAACTGTTGGGCAAAGGTGTTGGTACATGTGTAGTTTTCCCAGTTAATGGCAAGGTAGTTGAAATCACCCAGTATTAGGGTGTTTGGTTGTATCTTACTGTTTTCCAGTACGTTTAGAAAGGTGTAGTGAGAATCTTGGGGCATGGTGGGTGATCTATAGCAAGCTACAATTTGGATTGCAGTCTTATCTAGTGTTAGTTGCACCTGGAGAATTTTAGACGCATTGTGTTGGGCAACTAGCCTGGTGTTGTGAGTATCCTTGGTGAATATGGACACTCCTCCACCTTTAGTGTTTTGGTCCTGGTTTGGTGGCCGAAAAGTGTGGTAAGAGTTGTAGCCTGGTATTACAGGGGTGCTCTCTGGAGCCTTGAACCAGGTCTCAGTTACTGCACAGATATCAATGTTCTCCATTTTTACTAGTGCCTCGAGAGAGTGGATTTTGAGGTTTAGACTTCTAGCATTGAGTCGCATTACCTTCAGATTTTGCATGCTTGTACCTGTTACAGTGGTGGTTTTGTCCTTTGAACTTTGCCTAAAAAAGGCACTATAGGGGTGGCAAGAGCCTTAGCCAGTAACCTGAATCCCGGGGGCGACAGGTGCAGACCATCTCTGGCAAAGCATCATGGTCTGTCGATCATGTCATCCCAGGCAGGCAGATACTGGATCCCCTTTGAATGACACCAGAAGCTTAGCTGACCAGGTATTTGCAGATCTGGAGTGTGCATTTTCTCAGATTAAGGATAAGGTAGTGGTTGTAACCAGCAGTTATGTCAGTAGACCCAGTACGTCAGAGAATAAAAACTTTGCTTGTAAACTGAAGGAATCTCCATGAATTCTGTCCTCATTGTTTATGATTGTAAGGGGTTCAATCAGAGAAGGAGAGTTAAGAATTGTGTGAAAAAGGAAGAAGACAAACAGCTCTCTATTAGTCTTACGTTTTGTGGCTAATTGTTGACTTAACCATCCTTTCCTTCTATTTTATGGTCACAAAAGCTTTGACCGATTCTTTTTTTACATAACATTTTTATTGCTTAGTAGAAAGACTATTGCTTTTCAGTCAGCTGTTCTTTTCATGCCCAGATTTCACAGTATCAAGTAATATTCATATCATCTGATTGATTTTACAAACATATGAACAGTACCATGCAAGCAGTCACAGTGACCGTAAGATGCCTAGCCAGATATACGCTTTATTAACTCTTGCCATCCTGTTCAAGTACTTGTTAGTACCACCCAAATCGAATATGAGCATGCATGATATAACTCTGGGGTAAAAGTGCCTAACCATCCAATCATCTCAACTAGCTATACAGGTAGCCAAAGTAGTACTTTGTTTGACCTGCAGTGGTAACTTATTCCATAGGAAAGAAATACATTGAATTAGGAATCTCTCTCTCTAGAGAGTCTTGTATATTTGTTGGTGTAGCTTTAAGTCCCTGTTGTGGGTGTTTGGTGGGCCACTGATTTTGCAAAAAAAATAGAAGGTCAAATGGGTTTAGATTTTTCATGGTCTAAAAAGTGAGACGTAGGTCACCTTGGAGCTCAGGGAAGCTACAGAGTGTAAGGAGAGATGTGTTACTTTCTCAGGATAGTTGAAGGATTTCAGGCTTTTAATTTTCTTCAGTAGAAATCTTTGGAACCTTTCCCCTTGAGCAATATGTAAGGGAAGAGTACAGTGGTATTATGATGATCTTGGATGTTGAGCATTTTCCCCTGGAAATTAAGTGGGGCAAATAGATTATTTCCTGACTGTAGTGGAAACATGATCATTGAATGAAAGAAAGTTGCCCACAAAAGTGCTCTGGCCTCTCAAGACCGTGGTCCAGATTTCAAAAGATTTGCTCTGTGTTAGTTGCTTACTTTGGTGTAAGACTTCTCTATAAAGCAAGAGTAAAGTCACCTACACCAAAAGCAAATCTTTTATAATTTAGCCCCTTTTCTCTCCCAAAAAAAAAGAGTGCATCTATAACGTATGATGTGGGAGTGACTTTTTTCCCCAAAGGCTGCTTCTATGCAGCATTTTTTTTTTGGTTTAAACTTGAATGCGTTTTTGGTACACCAAGCAGGTACACATTTTACCTTGTGCTGGAGCTGCTTAGTTTCAGTGGACAAGAATTATAGCGTGCAGTTTGCAGTCGTCAGCAAAGACAGTCAGCCACACTTCTAGGATATTGGTGTGGATGTCTGCAGAATAAATGCTGAGGAGGAAAGAGCCCAGTAATGAATCCCGTGGTACCCTACTAGTTGCAGTATTATGTTCAGAAAAGGTACCAGTAACGTTCACAAGTTATGATCTGTTAGACATTCTGCTTGTAATCCAGAGTGGGTAATTACAGGAGGATTACATTGTTTATCTAATTTTTCAGTAATAGTGTAGGGAATATGGTCAAAAGCCTTGGCCAGGTTATGGTAGCAGTGTTAAGTGATATCCATAGCTTCAATAACCTTTTCAAAGAAGCTTACTATATTCAGGAGACGCCGAACTGATTGGGGTCTAGTTAGTTTAAGTTGTCTATATCCTTATTAATGAGTTCTTCTGTGACATGTTCAATGGCTTTGCAGTTAAAGCTGGTGATGCTGATATGCCTGTGATTACTCAGGTTCATAGAGGGGCTGCCCTTGTGTAGGGGAGTGTCAGTGGTTGCTCCACAGTCATATGGCACAAACCCTGTGGCTAGGCTGAGGATGAATAGTTGAATCAGATGTTCAGACAGTGCTTACTTGACACAGATAAGAATGCATCCTGGTATATCGTCCTTTCCCATGGAAGTGTTGTATTTAGCCTTTGACATGGTACATGTAGGCGCTAGATTGGTAAGGAACATGTTAGTCAAGGATATTAGAGCATTTAGTGGGTAGTTTTGCAATTTGCAATATTAACAAAGTTTAGGAAATGCTGAGCATATTCTTTGTTAGAGATGTAAGTGTGCTAGTCAATGCTTGGATAATTGAAGTTGTCTAGCAAGATTGTATTTGTTTTGATATTTAGCCCTTCGTTGGTGTTGAGGGTGATATCCACAATCTGCAAGGGACATTGATGGGGAGCTATACTTAGCAGTTAAGTGTTTGTTGGATTTGTTAAGGGTGATTTTGAACTTTAGAAACTCCAGGTTTTGGTCATGGGTAACTTGATGCGAGGTGACAACAGATACTCTGCTGCAGTTAGCTGAGTGCTTGAAGATATGATAGTACTAAACCTGGATATAGAGAGCTTGCTGTAATTGTATTGATGCCATGTATTAGTAACTACACAAATATGAATGTTTGAGTTTAAGGAGGGTCTCACATTCTGAATGTCCAATTGGGTGAGACTGCTGTTCTCACAGTGCTTTTTTTAGGCAAAAAGTTTTAGCCAGTATGAAACTCTGGTATGAGATATAAGCCATTTCAGGCAAACAGAAGTTTTATCTACAGTGTCATCTCTGGCCAACACTTACTGGATCCCCTTAAAATGGCACTATTTACTTATCCAATTGTTAAGCCAGTGTCTTTGCTGTCTAGTTGTTCTAGGTGAAGCCAAGATAATACTCATGGCCAGTGTCTTTTCTGTGTCAAACGCATGCATAGTAAGCTCCATCGTATCTCTGCATGTTCTTCTGGGGGCGCACCTCACACCATTCTCTTCCACATTGCCACCAGTAGATCATAGTCATATTTGACTAGTTTAAGGGAACTTATTGCCCTATAGGTTTGTACGTTATTGCTAGAAAATTGATCAGGATGATCATTTGTAGCATATCCAGTGCAGTTCCCTTTCCATAAGGGAATGTGGGAACCAGACTGGGTGTATTTATAGCTTCCCGTCCATTTGTTTAGGTTGTGTTTAAAGAGGGTTAGGGTGCTACTGTAAAGGGGAAGGCTGTTCCAGAGGGGAATTCTTACGGAAATGTACCTGTCTTGCGAGCAAGTTCTGTTTATGTTGTAGTGGAAGTTTGTCTCTTGTACATTCATGGTGTTGCATGCTCTATGAATATATAACAGGCCATGAAGGACAGGGTTGTTTGAGGCTAGGTAGTGGTTACCACATAGGAGTTGTGCAAAATAGAGAAGAGATAGCATTGGTCATGGAACTCAGGGCATTGTTTGTTTTGGTTAAGAAATCTTGGGCGTCTTTCAAGTTAGATCATGTGTCTGGTCAGGTACATTCTAATATGGGGCTAATTTGGAAGGGAATAGAGAGGGATAACATCTTTGGAGCTAGAAAGATACCATTGGTAACCAACTGTACTAGATAGGATTTTCAAACCACTGTAGCTGTGTGGTGATTGAGAGACGGTTTGTGGCCTGCAAAATTGCAGGTCGCTAGTAACTGTACCAAGTTTTAAGGGGGTATCATTTTTGTGGTACATACCCAGGTACTTATGTTGTCCAAAGGACACAGTGTACACCTTTTCAGCCTTTAGTTTTAGACCACTGTCATGGTACGATTTGTTGCTTATATTAGTCTCTCCAGATTTAAAGTAATCTGTAAACCTGGTCAGCCAAAGAATCTTGGCATCCGCTTTGACATCAGAAGAGTAAACACCACATAGGAGCAGCCACAGGACTGAGCATTAGGAAGCCTCACTTGTAACAGGTCTTTTAGAGGAGTGTGTACCCCAGTCCAAATTTGTTGCACTCTTCTTTGAGACAGTTGGCTATCCAAGTTACATAACAATTTACAATTTAGTTAGATTGACTTGTGTATAATGGCTTGGTATTTTATACTGATCTCTGAAAATCACGTTATAAGTTTTGTTACACAAAGTTGTACTATTTATTTGATCAGATGAGTGAGCTGGATTAAAAGAAACTTTTCAGCTACAATGTAGTTTATGTAAAAAAAAAAAATACCTTGTCTGCAAACAATTCCATATGTGTGTAATCACTGATGTAAGGACACCAAAGTCCATCCATTTGTGTTCCACAGAAATCCTAATGTCTCTTGGTCTTCATAAGAATAATTTTGTTAAAGATTTTGCAGTGTTCAGAATAGATAACTTTATTTTTCTTTCCATCATAAAAAGTACAAGTGATGATCGTTGGGGAAGCTTTGTCACCCACAAGTAGAGGAGTTGGTGACATTCCCTACAATGCCTTTAAGCATCAGAAAATAGTCAAATTCTGGCAGAAGCACCATTACAGAAAGAGTAACAGAGGAGTATCAAATAAATGTAAAAGCACTCTAATTATTGGTTTTAGAGCTTTGTCTTTAAGGGACTAATGGATTTTGGGTGATATGGCCAGTCATTTACCCTTCTGTCAAAAAAAAAATTTGAAAAAGGCATTGGTTACTTTTGCAACCAAGTTTCAGATTGATGTCAGTGTGAGCGATGACCTTGCATCTAGTATGGGGACATCTAACTGCTCTTGAAGTTTGTTGGCAAATGTTATCTCTACCCATGTCTAAGTCCTATTTATTATGAATGAACTCCAGCTGTGTATTTTATAATGAAAGCCTTTCTTTCAGACAGCTTGTGGTAGGTACTTATAATGGTTAAAGTTTTGCTGAAACTCCTGTGTCAGTTTCTGGTTAATGCTTGCTGTCTTGGGACTTGAAAACAAAAATACTTGCAATGGTGTTTGCATTAAGATTTCTAGCTAAAAGTGTCTTCGCTGTTTTTTAGTTTGTACTTTCCTTTTCATTTGCTGTTTTATTGTAGCCACCATCATTTTTTTGTGGTGGTTAGTGATTGCGGGTATGCCAAAGAAGTTTATTGCAATAAAGCTGACAGATCTATAAACTATTGTCCCATTTTTTTTAAATGATTTGTAGATATGTCGTGATGAAGCTTTCAATGGGCTGAGATGATAAAGCATACATTTAGGCTAGCAACACAAACTGAAGGAGGAAGGGAAGTGCTGGCCTGATAATTGCTGTGATGGCTGTACAAATTACCAGGCTTGAAAGGCCATAGCAGTTTTGATGGGAGATGTGATAGTTCTGAATCTGAAGAGTGATGCATGAATTGAACACATTTCCTTTTATTTTTTTCAGAAAACTGAACAAGGACATTGCTTAGACTTTGTGTGTGTATTTCTAGTGACATCTACTGGATGACTTTCAGAAAAATTGTTAGTTTGCTGCTTTTCAACCAAGTTATGTTTTATGTTGTATAATGTGTAGGTATGTTCATCAAGCATTCAGTTTATGTTTAATGAAAGTACATGTAAGCTCTGCATCAAATATCCCGTGAAGCAATGTGCCATAAATATAAATCCATTTAAAATACTTTCTCAGGTCTGAAATGCAGTAACTTTGTAGCCTGTTTAAAATATACATGAGGCACTAGCAGTGTCTGCAGTCTTTATAACTGAGAGCAGATAGATGAAGATACACTCCTGATGAACTGGAAGTGATTTGGTTCAATTACCAAAGGGATGGTACTTTGCAGCCCATTTTCCAGGGTAGCATACTTCAGTTATTTAAAATAGCATATTTTCCCAAAAAAAAAACAGTAATGCTGTTTATGTATCAGAAACATCTTAAGTGCAGTTATGCTATTACATTGGCCTGCATACCTACTTTGACTTGAAAATTGTTTGCCCATGTATGTGTTTACCAATACTGCTAAACTGCATCTCCCATTGAGTAGCATCTGTGCAGTGCAGTCTTCTTGCCTATTCCTTATCTTTTTTCTAGTGCTTATGGCATGCTGACATTTTAAGAAACAGCTGGCAGTTGAATTGCATTTTATTTACTTATCCTTTGAAAACAGACCACTAACCTGATCAACAGAGATATCCCAGTTGATATTTTTACTACTTGGAGAAATTGTAACAGGACACCAGGAACTTCCTGTAATCTGTGTGATAGGTGCCATGGGATTATTTACATCTACCTGAGCTACCACCAACTCATGCATATGAGACCTCTGTTTCAAGTCTTATCCGGAGGACAACACATGGAAGAGCACAGCACCAACAATTTATTTTATTGTTGGCAATCCAAACAGTAGTGGGAGTATAACCCACAGCCTTCTGATCTTCCATCACCAAAGGTGAGTATGCTACCAGTTATGCCACTGACATGGCGAATACACCATGGTATAACAAGCAGGAGACTGTCATGTTTCCTGTGGCTTTATCTGAATGAAATACAAATGTTAATATCTATATTTTATGTATTTATTTATTTATTTTACCTGTTTTGATGGGTGTTTGTTTACTTACTCGTTACAGATGGCTTAGTCTCACTATACCTTGGTAGTATTTTCAGGGGAGACCTAAAATACAGGTTATACAGATTAGTGGAGAGAAGGGAATTTGGCCAGACAGTGGGAAAATTTCACTACTGTTTATTGGGCACCATTAGACTTCTTACATCCACCAAGGATACCAACTCAGTAAGTTGGCACCTTGATTTAATGTTACATCTGAAAGATGGAAGAACAAGTGTGCTGTATCCCCAGTGTTGGATTTTATCAGTACTGAGACATAAATCCAAACACTTGGTGTAGAGGGTAAAATCTGCAGCTTTTACAGAACATTTGTAAAGAGACTGGGGTTATTTGGCCAGGACAGAGAGGACATTCTCTTATTTTCTGACACAACCTTACTTGTCTCATTATGACCCTTGTGCTGTTCTCCAGTCTGTATGTTGAGCATTAAAAAAAAGCCTTTTCCTGATTTAGCAGTCCTCAACTCTTAAGTTGTGGTTCCAAAAAACTATAGCAGGACTGTTGATTCTATTTTAAAATTTTAACAATCTGCTTGTCACATTTGTAGCAAGCAGATTGCACAACTTGTATTCATGTGAAGCAAAGTACTCATGTGCATAATTCCTGCAGTCCACAAATGTAGTATTTAGGAATGCCAATCCAGAAATTAATATAGCTACTGTGCTATAGATTGATTAGCATCTCTCAAACACACCACTAAACTGATCAGCATTGTTTGATCACACCTCTTAATCTCTTGAGCCCAGGATGGCTCCCACCTTCACCCCACTCTAAATGTTCCCTTCTTTCTGATAGAGACCACTGTTCTGTTCCTTCTGCTGTTACCAATAGGTAAACTGGTTTATGAAGAGTAGTTTGGAACCAGTATGTTAGTAGAGGATTTCGGAATGTAGGTTATAGAATTTTCATCTTGTAGACTTGTGACTAATACATTTCTGTGGATGACAGTTATGCCAGAGCTGCATGATGGTCAGAGTGAAAAGTTATGAAGTGAAATGGTGAAGAGTGTTAGGGATTCATGTTGATCTACTGAATACATATCAATTCCTGTTCAGTAGGGAAAAAAAGTCAAAAAGGCAATTGCATCAGTCTTGAAACAAAGCTATTTGCAGGGGAAAGCCCCCCCCTCCAATTTGGAAGAGGTTATCACCTCTTGTATACCAACTGCAAGGTCACACAACAGTGATGAAAAGTGCAACCTCAAAGATTGTCAAAAGTATATTTTTGGTATATTTATTTTACTGAACAGCATTTGATGTAAAGCATTCAGTAGATCAACAGTTTCCCCTTGGGTAAAGCATATTGCAAGATTAACAGAGGTGAAGAAAACCTAGCAAATGGGAAATGCATCTAAGAAAATAGTGAGTCAGAGAATATTGTCTTAAAAATGAATTAGACATAGTAAGAAAACTAGATGAAACATAGAAATTAAGGCTAAGACTGTTGTACAGAAAAGTTGAGCTGCAGTAGTTTGTGGTGAAAGAATAAATATACAGATAATGGGCTGGGTTGGGGGAAGTGAGCCTCCTGACGAGATTTTTTTTTTAAAGACTGTACATGATTTATATGGAATGATAAATGATGTGAGTGAAGTGATTCTACCAGAGAAACACTGCATGATTTTCCTTTAAATGAGAAGAATGTTTGAATGTTATATTGATGGCTTCTGAGAGCAAACAAGAAGAGAACCCTGGCAAATCTTTACTTCTTATTTAGTTTTACTGTGAGAAAAGAAGACTCTCTCTTAAAATATTTCAAAGTGAGACAACAGAACAATGTACCTTTATACCTTTTTTGCAGTGACCAGCTCTGGAGTACAGAAACACAGAATTTCATTTGTCCATAAAGGACTGCTTCTAAGATGTAAAACAGAATAAATACTAGAAAGCAAATAGAGGTATAGATTCTTAATTGGCTCATCTGAATTGAAAAAGGAGAGAACAACATCAACCAGTCTTCCTGAACTAAAGAAAACTTCTCTGGGAATAACTGAGCAGGGGAGCGTATTTCTTTAAGAAGGTAAATGTTACACTGCTGATGAATTGTGTGTAACACTGCTAGGACTAACCAGAGAATAGGCAAAAATGGAGTGATTAGGTGAGCAAAAAGAGGGGAAGAAGAGAAAATTTGACTGTACATTGCCTTTAAACCTTGAGAGACAGGTGTTTAAACATGTATCTTGGCTAGTTTTTTGCATAAAGGTACAGTGGATATCAAACGTTTACACACCCTTGTTAAATTGTCAGGTTTTTGTGATATAAAAAATGAGACCAAAATAAATCATTTAAAAACTTTTCCCACCTTTAATGTGACCTATAACTTGTACAATTCAACTGAAAAACAAATCTGTTAGGGGAAAAAATATAAAAAATAAAAAAAATACAGTAAGCTGATTGCATAAGTGTACAAACTCTTAAACTAATACTTTGCTGAAGCACCTTTTGATTTAATTATAGCAGTCAGTCTTGTTGGGTAGGAGTCTATCTTGAGTAGGAGTCTTTCAGCATGGCACATCTTGACTTGGCAATATTTGCCCACTCTTCCTTGCAAAGGTGCTCTAAATCTGTTAGATTGCGCGGACATCTCTTGTGCACAGCCCTCTTCAGGTCACCTCACAGATTTTCTATTGGATTTAGGTCTGGGATCTGGCTAGGATATTCCAAAACATTAATTTTCTTCTGGTGAAGCCATTCTTTTATTGTTTTGGATGTATGCTTGGGGTCATTGTCATGTTGAAAGGTGAAATTCTTCTTCATCCTCAGCTTCCTAGTAGATGCCAGAGGGTTTTGGGCTAAAAATGACTGGAATTTGAACTGTTCATAATTCCCTCCACCTTGACTAAAGCCCCAGTTTCAGCTGAAGAAAAGCAACCACAAAGCATGATACTGCCACCACCATGCTTCCCCGTGGGGATGGTGTTCTTTTGTTGATGCGAACTGTTGTTTTTGGACCAACCGTACCCTTTGGAATTGTGGCCAAAAGTACAACCTTGGTTTCATCAGACCATAACACATTTTTCCACATGCTTTTGGGAGACTTGATGTATTGTTTTGTAAATTTTAGTCAGGCCTGGATGTTTTTCTGTGTAAGAAAAGGCTTCCATCTTGCAACCCTACCCCATAACCCAGACATATGGAGACTACAGGAGATTGTTGTCACATGTAGTACACAGCCAGTACTTGCCAGAAATTCCTGCAGCTCCTTCAGTGTTGCTGTAGGCCTCTTGGCTGCCTCCCTGACCAGTTTTCATCTTGTCTTTTCATCAATTTTGGAGGGAAGTCCAGTTCTTTGCAGCGTCACTGTTGTCCCATATTTTCTCCACTTTTTGATGACTGTCTTCACGGTGTTCCATGGTATATCCAATGCTGTGGAAATATTTTTGTACCCTTCTCCTGACTGATACCTTTCAACAATGAGATCCCTTTGATACTTTGTAAGCTCTCTGCGAACCGTGGCTTTTGCTGTAGCAGGCAGTTGAGTTAATGTCAAGAAAATCCTTCTAGGACAGCTGAACTTTATTTGGGGTTAATCAGAGTCTCTTTAATTGATGGCAGATGTGTATCCAACAAGACTGAATGCCGTAATTAAATCAAAAGGTGCTTCAACAAAGTGTTAGTTTAAGGGTGTGCGCACTTACGCAACTATCTTATTGTACTTTTTTTTTTTATATATATTTCCCCTAACAGATTTGATTTTCAATTGAATTGTACAGGTTATAGGTCACAGTAAAACACATTAAAAGTGGGAAAAGTTTTGAAATGATTTAATGTGGTTTCATTTTTTTATATCGCAAAAACCTGGCATTTTAACAGGGGTGCATAAACTTTTTATATCCACTGTAGATTAAGTAGGTGTAAGCAGGGCATGGTTTTAACTAAAGATAGCTCTTTGTATTGCTAAGTGATTGGCTGTGTTATTGACTGGAATCTGTCACAGTTAACTTTATATTTTGCCTGTGATGTCAGTGCATTTGTAATGTCTGCCTGATGTACACATTATGTGCTGGATATCTCTAGACTTCCAGCTTTATAATTTTTTCCCTTGGTTTTAAAACTATAGATAAGTCAGTTATAAAGCAAGCAAATAACTATTTACGTAGTCCACATCTGAACAATACATCAAAGTTATACAAATAAACAATTAATATTTTTCAAACAAGTCTTTAAGCCAAGATTTATATGAATGTGTGATATTAAAAGTTCTCATCTGTATAGTATGCAGTACACTACTGCCAATCATTTTTGTTGTACTAATAAATTCAACATTAGAGGGGATAAGTTTACTTTCCAAATCTGAAATAGTTTACTTCATTTGGTCTTCAACCTGTGGGAATACAGATCCGTATTGTATCTGAGCCGGCAAATATTACTAGCATCAGCTCCAAGCTCCAGACTCCTCCCATAATACACCTCCACTGCCTTCCATCCCCAGATCTCGTTTGCCGTGATTTGCTTATACATTGTGTCTTCAGAGCTCCAGCTAGCAGTGGGTTATTTTATTACTGTAAGTTAAAAACTTTCATTCTTTTTTATCGATTTAGGTTAGTTTAGGTACCCCTTCTCCCGTACCATTGCTTTGGCGTAGAGTGTTAGTCTGATTAGGTAAATAATTAGAGTAGTTTGTTCTGTGGTGCCCTCCCCCTGTCAGTGTTGTCTATAGACTAGAGTGGTGAGTGCGTGTGTGTGTTGGAGTTAAAGTTTTTTGCCTGTCTTTTTTTAAGGCTTTCTTTCTTTCTGTCAGGATGGCTGAAAAGCTTGTCTTTAAGTGCTGCACAGAGTGTGGCCGTAAGCTCTCCCCAGCGGATGGCCACACTCTGTGTGTGTTGTGCTTGGGTGTGGCCCACCTTAGTGTGGATTGCTCCATTTGTGTGGGGTTCAACCCCAGAGCTTTAAAGGATAGGAAGGCCAAGTTGGCCCTCAAACGTCGTCTTCCTTCTACCGACACTCCTTCCTCATCTTCAGCTTCAGTCACAGCGACTGCTGTGACTGCCTCTCCATCTGGCCTCTCCTCCCTCCCAGGCTGGGACTCAAACTCCTGCATCTAAGCCAGTGGTAGCAGAGCAGAGGAGAGGTAGAGAAAGGGAGAGAGAGTCGAAGACAAAAGAAAAGAAGAGAAGGTCCTCAGACCTCGCTTCTCCGAGCAAGTCATCACGGATCCATGACTCCCCTCGGCTCCAGTCTCCGAGGTTCTCCCCAGAGCCAGAGGAGGCACGTCCAGTCTCCTGGGCTTTGGTTCTCTGACCCGCCAGGTCAGAGTCCATGGCCTCATCACGGTTAACCCTCTCCTTATCGGGTAAGGATCTGGATGAGATGATGAGGCATTTTATCTGTACACAGATCCAGATGGGGGGTCTTGCCAACCCCCCTCCTGGAGGGGGGAGCTTGCTTCCTTTCTTTCAACCCATTTCTCCTTCCCCAATCTGACCTTCGGCTTCGGAGTACTCGGATCCGAGGTTGACCTTGGTCAGGAGGTCAGAGCTGACAGTACTTGTTTCCTCTATGCCGACAGCTGCCTGGAGTGTCTTGGATCTGACCAGTTTGGATCCGAGCCGCTCTCTGAGCTGGAGCTTGGGTGTTGGATCTGAGGGAGTGGAACCTTTTCCATCGGCTCTGACATTGTCAGGCAGTGTTCCCTCCCTCAGAGCTCTGTCCACTTCGGGACCGGCTCGGATTCTTGTGTCGGACCCGGAGAGACCGGCCTCATTTGCTTCCCAGGAGGTCCGCTCTCCTTCGGCATTCAATGTGGTAGAAAGGGTCCTCTCGGATTGAGACCCCTGACTGCCCCCTTGGATTCCTCCCAGACCCCATCAGTTCTGTCTATGGTCCCCATTGTCTTCCCAGAGGGACAGCCCATGCTCGAAGAGCCCCAGACGGTTCCCCCTGAGGAAGAGATGACTTGCGAGTGCTCCCCTGAGAGCCCCACTGGAGATGTGCCTTGCAAGCATACGTGCAAGAGGAGGCATTTGAACTCCCCCAAGTCCCTCACCGAGGATACAGATTTCGATGATGGAGAGGGTTCCCCAAGATCACCTCCCGAGGGTGTCTCCTTTGGAGACATCATGGAGATCCTGCACCAGTGGGGAGGATGGTCTGCCCCCAAGCCCTCTTCTGATGAGTCTGTGTTCCTGGAGGCTTTTGGCATGGGCCTGTCTACTTCCTGGGTGTCTTGACCAGGAGTCATGGATGATGGACTTCCTAGGGAAGCAGGTGTATGCTTCAGCTACCTTTTCAATTAGGGCCATGAATTACTTGGCCCATGTCACTAGACTCCAATGCGACCTAGTAAAGGAGCTGGAGGAGTCTCCACCTAAGTCCATGTTGCAAGAGGACAAGGCTTCATTCACCACAAAAATGGCCACTGTAAAAGCGGTATCAGATAAGTCCATGCGACTCCTTTCCCATGCTATGGAAGGAGCGGCTAGGGCAGCTAGGTCTGGCGTGTCCATGAGGCATAACGCCTGGCTCAGGTTGTCAATTTTCCGAACCCTTTAAGGCGTCTTTTGCCAATGCCCCTTATGACGGCTCTACATGTTTTGGTAAGATCGTCAAGGAGACATTAGTCCAGAGTGAGAAGGATGGGAAGACACAGTCTACTGCTGGAATCCGCTTCTCTAACCCTTAAAGGTCTTTTTTCCAGAACCAGAGAGGGAAAAAGAAGACTATTTCCAGAAGTCTCAGTATTCCCAGGAGACACTGAACTTCAGGTCTCAAGAACCGTTCTCAGACAGACCCGGGCAGCAACCCTGGGAGGCAGTCGGGGGATGATTGTCCTTGCACTCAGCAGCATGGGAGTCCATAACAACAGACCACTGGGTGCTTCAAATCATATCCAGAGGATATTCCATCCTCTTCATGGGTTACCCCATATCTCCCAGACACCTCTCAGATGTTCCATCCATGAAGCAGCAGCACATGAAATTTCCAAGCTGCTAGTAAAACGAGCCATCGAAACCATCCCCCCAGATCAGTCCGGATCTGGCTTCTACTCCAGGTTCTTTTTGGTGCCCAAAAAAATGGGGGACTTAAGGCCCATTTTGGACCTCTCTATCATGAACCTGTCTGTTGCCAAAGAGAAGTTCCATATGGTCACGCTAAGTCCATCATACCGTACCTGCAAGAGAGCAACTGGATGTGCTCGTTAGACCTCCAGGATGCTTACTGTTACATAAAAATGCAGAGAAGCTCCAGGAGGTTCCTCCGCTTCTGGCTAGGAGCCAATCATTATAAATTTCGAGCCCTACTCTTTGGCCTCACCAAAGCCCCCAGGGTGTTTACCAAAGTGATGGGGGTTGTAGCGGCTCACGTGAGGTTTCAAGGGGATTCATGTCTATCCGTACCTGGACGATGTGTGCTTGGCTACACACGAGGATTCTTCAGTGGACTCTAGTGGTTCAGTGGTCCCTGTTGGAACTGCCATTGACTTATCCTATCCACCTAAGTCGAGTGTGTCGGTCATCCTTCATATGGTGGATGAGCTCTCTGGATATTTTGGAGGGACAACCTTTTGTTCCAGCCCCGGCCCAAACCACAGTGACCACGGCTGCCTCCCAACATGGGGGGGGGCATTGTTCGGGCAGGACAGTCCAAGGCCTGTGGTCCCCCATAGGGACCAGCTTGCATATCAATGTCCTAGAGATGAGGGCGGGCCATCTAGTGTTGTAGGCCCTTTTTGCCTTTCTTCCTCTGGGGAAAATTACCATTCAGTCAGACAACATGTCAGTAGTCTGGTATATCAACAGGGTGGGACCAGATCTTACCCCCTTTGTCGCGAGGTCATGAGTGTGTGGGAATGGGCGATCTCCACTGGTCGCTTTCTTATCGCAACGCACATTCAGGGACTGTCCAACATCCTAGTGGACAGACTTAAGTAAGACCATTCTTATGCCTTACGAGTGGTCTTTGAATCTGTCAGTAGCAGAACAGATCTTCAGCAAGTGGGGTCAACCTTGCTGCGATCTCTTCACATCTCCTTCCAATGCAAAGTGCAGCAAGGTTTTTGCTCTGAACCCACTGCTGGGGGTGTCCCCCAGTGACACACTAGTTCATGCTTGGCGTCACGGTCTTCTGTATGCGTACTTGCCAGTGCCTCTCATTCCGAGGTTTCTGCAGAAAGCTTGTCAACTGGGGAGCAAGGTGATCCTCATTGCCCCATTCTGGCCTCACCAGGTATGGTTTCCCTTCCTTTGGTCTCACCTTCTGGCTCCACCTTGGATCCTAGATCCCATTCAAGATCTGATTTCACACTCCTCAGGGGTGCCTCATCCAAGTCGGGACAGCCTGAAGCTCATGGCTTGGCTGCTCCAGTTCCCGTAATTGCTAGGACTCCCGGACTATCTTCCTCAGTTAGATCTATTTTGGTAGTTGCTCATAAGTCTTCGACCAGAAAGGTTTATCGCAGCAAGTGTAAACGTTTTTCTTTCTGGGCATCTAAGAGGAGTTTAGACCCTTTCATGGCTCCTGTTTCCGCTATTCTTGATTTTCTAGCTGATATTTTCCAGCACGGAGCTAGTTCTTCTACTGTCAAAGTTCATTTGGCTGCCATTTCCCGTTTTCATGTGGGTGAGAATTCTGCATCCTTAGCATCTTCCAGGCTGTGTAAAGCTTTTATCAAAGGCACTTTTTTGCTACACCCCTGGTCAAAGATCCTATTGCCCCGTGGCACCTTACTATGGTTCTCCCAGCTCTGGTCGCTCTGCCTGTTGAGCCTGCTGCAGCTGCAGATCTAAAATTTTTGTCGTGGAAAACAGCCTTTCTGGTAGCTATCCTCTCTGTTAGAAGGGTTTCAGAATTACAGGCCTTGTCCATCAAACTTCCATATATGATTTTTCATAAAGACAGAGTTTCCCTTCGGACCACTCCATCTTTTTTTTCCTAAGGTGGTTTCACCAGTCAATATCAATCATACTATAAATTTGCTTGTGTTCTTTCCCAATTTTACGAACAAAATGGAATACAAACTACACATGTTGGATGTTCATAGACAGTTATGATTCAATTTACACAGGACAAAAATTTCCAAAAATCTGATCAATTGTTAGGTTTCCCCAAAAAGGGTTTACAGAAGGAAACAATCTCAAAGGTGACTATAGCTAGATGGATTTCGTCATGCATCCTGCAGGTCCATAAGGACAGAGGCATGTCTCCTCCAGGTCAGGTAAAAGCTCATTCCACCAGGTCCATGGCTACGTCTTCAGCTTTCTGGTCTAGTGTGTCTTTGGATGACATTTTCTCTGCAGCTACTTGGTCTTCATCTCATACATTTATTTCTCATTATAAATTGGATTTGATTTCAAGAAGGAGAGCATCCTTTGGTTCTGCAGTGCTCCGGAATATCCTTCCATGAGGGTCTCCCAGGAGTTTTAGTAGCTGAGGACTCTGTCCCACAGGTTGAAGACCAAATGAAGTAAACTACTTCAGATGAAGAAGTTATGTACTCACCATAACGTTCCATCTGAGTAGTTGTACTTCATTTGTCTTCAACCATCCCTCCCTCCTTCCCCCAGACCTTGGCGCATGATCAGCCTGCGGGCTGCAGTATAGGTAACAAGTATATTATCAGGTCGGGTTCTAAGTATAAGTTCAGCAAACTCGATCTGGGGATGGAAGGCAGTGGAGGTGTATTATGGGTAAGGGGAGGAGTCTGGAGCTTGGAGTTGATGCTAGTAATATTTGCCAGCTCGGATCTGATACGGATCCATATTCCCACAGGTTGAAGACAAATGAAGTACAACTACTCAGATGGAACATTATGGTGAGTACATAACTTCTTTTTATTAGTAATTACTTTTCTGGCTATAGCAAATAGACCAAAGAAGAGGCACTTGAGTTTTTGGAGTAATCTTAGGAATTGGAGCATTAAATAAAACTAAAGCTTTAGAAATGTTCATCTATCTGACCATAGAGCTTGAATGAAGTTATTAATTTATTTCCAAAAAGGGGAGACAACTTCACATTCATATACCTTATACTTCAAGCAAATATTATTTCAGAGTCACATCGCCAGCATTTAATTCTGTTTGATTTGTACATAATTGTAATTTTGTTAGGAGTGGCAAAAGCTCTATGTAAGAATTTCCAAGTGAAAATTTTCCAATATAATGAAGATGTGGTTTTATCTGTAGATTTTAATATTCATTTCTTGTGTTCTTTATTGAAGCCTTCATTATTAATTTTTGAGGAATAGTTCCAATAGGAATGGTCTAAGGTTTGTGAAGTATAACTTAAGAATTTTATACATTTGTGACATATATCAAATATGATTTATTTTTCATTGTATTAGTATTGACATTTATTAAGAATTCCAATAAATTGGGGAATGATTACTTATCTATGTTTAATATCTTGTTTATCTCTATGTTCATAAAGTCTCTAAATATTTGTAAAATTAACCAGTTGTCAGAATCTTGATTGTATTTGGACCTTAAATTTTCAACAGTATACATATCAATGCCATTTAAGAGTTGACACCAATAAATTAAGTTACTTTGTTGTTTAAATACTAGCATTTTGTTGATGTTATGGTT
Organism: Protopterus annectens; assembly: GCF_019279795.1. NCBI lineage: Eukaryota > Metazoa > Chordata > Ceratodontiformes > Protopteridae > Protopterus > Protopterus annectens. The sequence continues at coordinate 509,246,580 of NC_056727.1, read as the reverse complement.
TTCTAAGCAGTCATTTATAAATGCAATTGGAAATGTAGAAAATATTACGTCTTAAATACAAAGGCTAGAATATGTGAAGTTTTGAAAAGAGGAACTTATGGTATTTAAATATGGAATTTGAGAAGAGTGTGTAAATCCAATTTTCGCAAAAATCTTTTAATAACCACGTAAAACTATCAGGGACTATTTGTGTTTGACTAACTGTGACATATTTATTATTTACTAATAACATTTCTTGATGTATTTGTTTCCATTTTGAATCATAATCCTGATCTAAATCGAGACTAATGATAGAAAGTTTTTTTTTATTTTTATTTGTATAGTCCGTTAATGTATGTATTCTTATATTATCCTGTACTTGTCTATTTATTTAAAATAAACCCAGTTTGATCATTGTTAATTAGTTTAGGTATAAGTAGATTAATTCTGTTAGCTAAAATAGACTTTGAACATCTTTTAGTCCACATTTAAAAGTGAAATGGGTTTGTATGATGAACACTTTGTCGGATACTTAACTTGTTTTAAAATAGGTCATATAAGGGAATATTTCCATGATGGGGGACATCAGCCATTTTTATTTCCCCGATAGACCTTATCTAATATTTTAACTGCATTATCCGGTAGCATTTTATATAGTTTTGGTACAAGGCCAGCTATGCCCGGCGCCTTCATTTTTTAATTTTTTTTATTTGATCTTTTGTTTCTGTTAAAGTGAATGGTCTAGCAATCCTTTTTTATAGGTTCACTTGTTATTTTATTATTTATGTTTTTCCTTAGAAAGTTTTCAACTATATCATCATTATCTAGGTTATTTGTATTATTTATATTTTCACAAAATATTTTAAAGCCCTCAAGAATACCTTTAATATCTGTTCTTATTTCTTTTTATTATTAGTATGTGTTATAATTTGTTTGATATGATTTAGTTTACTCATTTTCTTTGATCTGAAATCAAGTTTATACAAGCTTAAAGGATTTACTGAATATGTCTGAAGTTTAAGTTTTTCCAGGTTTATTGAAACTTTATTATTTAGAATTTCAGCATATTTTGTATTTAAGTTTTTAAGTTCGGACTGAATTATAATGTCATTTGTTTGTAGATTTAACTTTAGTTTGCCTATTTTGGCCTGTAGTATATTCAGTTCTTTGCCCCATTCTCTTGTGTTACTAATATACTAGTTTGCAACTGTTCCATTTAAGTAAGTCTTTAGTGAATCCTAAAGAACAATGTCAGATACTTCACCATGCATGTTTATTTCTAGGAAATGTTTGATCTCTTTAACATACTAATCATTGAATCATTTTATTTTAATAATGTATGCTGGTAATCTCCTGTGATGTATTAAATTGTTAGCTTTTAAAATAGTATTAAAGATTACAGCATTATGGTCCGATAATGGACATGAAACCATTGAAACTTCTCTGATATGTGATAACAGATTGTTTGAGACAAAATGTTTGTCAGTATTTGTTTGTGTTCCATACCTATATAAATAATGGATAAATGGAAGTAAGTTTGTTTTCCTTAGCTCATATATATCCTTTAAATTCATTAGATTTACAAGTGTTTGGCTTTGAAGATGTGATTTTCAGCTTTTTAGCTGATAAAATACAACTAAAGTCACCAGCCTTTATGACTTTGCCTTTCATGTAATAGGCTATAGTGTCTAAGTAGTTTTTTTGCATCTTTATCTCCAACCCCTGGAATCCAGTAAGAGTTTACCAATGTATGTTGTGTTCTCTTCCACTTAGTTATAACAATGCTTAATGTACCATTTTTATCAACTAGGTATCTGTTAGTTTAGGCATTTACTGGAAAGTTCTTCCATAAAATGAGTCTCTGTCTTCTTTTAGCTCAAATGCCAGAACCTGCATAAACCAAGTAATTCTTTAATGAAAGTTTAATTACAACTTTATTAAGTAAACGTGTTTCCTGTAGAAATACTTTTGAGCTTTATGTAATTGCAAGTATTTGAGCAGACTACCCCTCTTTACTGGATTATTCAATCCATTAATGTTAATAGATATGCATTTGAAATCAGACATTTATATAAGAGAAAAAAAAACAGGTGTAATGAATGACATTTGTATACATAATTTTATACTTTATATAAAACAATATGCAATCTTCAGCTATGGACAAAACTTTTGAAACAAATAAAAAAACCTAATGATATAACCCTAAAACATTTTGCCATGGAATAATGTATTCTTAGTTTGTTGAAAAAGATGAACAACTACGTTTGAAACTCTCCATTAGACTAATAACGCTTAGCTCAAGCTTCTGATTCATATTAATGTTTCATATTTTTAGTATGCATCTTCTTTTAAAAAAGCCTGTCAGTGTATTATGAATAAGAAAAGTTAAACGGATGTTGAGAATCTTTATTACAATGTCACAAAACTGAATATATCTGCTATCATTTTTCCCTTTACCTCACATTATCTCCCTGGTCTACTTTAGGGAAGAAGTCAGTTGTTATTTTCGTATTTATTAATTGTAAGTAGTTTATAGTTCAGATGATTCTTTTAAATTTTTGTATTTTATTTACAATGTCTAAAGTTGTTTATAGTATCATAAGTTCATAAATTAGTATCAGGCTAACAGCCCTTATGGGTCATTCCAAGCGTAGACAATTATCCCATGTGAGAATCAAACCTCTGCAGCTTGTGCCTGTAAGGTAAATAATGAAACCACTATGCCAACCCCCCCCACCCTTGTAGACATATTTATATGCTTTCACTATATACATATTTACTTATTGTGATCGCATTCTATTTCTGTTTGCATGCTATGTCTTGTACTATTATTGTGTTCCTAGGTTTTATATTTTAGCTTTAATCCTAGTATAGAATATCATATAATAGAACATTTATATTTACTGTTATATATTTGCTACTCTTTAATCTAGTACTACTGTTAGAATCAGTCCTATTTTTCTTAAATGTTATGTCTAATAGTATCTGAACAAACAACTAAAAATATCTTCCTTTAAAGATTCACACTTTCCATAATACATAGTTTTGAGATATTAAGTTTTATTGTCATTAAAAAGAGACAGCAGAGAAACACAATCCTAATTTTTTATCTGAAGTGTCATTCTATAGGCTAATATGTAAACTAACTTTTTGGTATACTGCAAGCATTCAAAACTGTTTATTATACAATGGAAACTCGGAAAACCTGAGAAACGTGCACGCTGATTGGGCAAGCCAACCAGCATGCACATTGTAAATCCAAAGTAACCAAACTAAAAAGTCTGGCCGCTAACATATCATGCAGCTGCGAATACAGTATACAGACTTCATAACGAACATTGTCCACAAACTGATCCTAGTCTAAAACCTCCTTTCCGTAGTTTTCAACAGCAGTCGTGGCCAGGCAAAATAACTCTCTCTCTCTCTCTAATAAAATCACACAATAAAACCAACAAATGAAAACTTTCATCTCGTTAGTAAAGCGTAGCCTTCATCTCCGGTAAACTCCCAAATATAAAAGCAGTAGCCAACAAATGCAGTTACAGCAACGTCACTATGATTAATAAACCTACATGACCCAAGCAGTAGCAGATCTTGCATCTTTACAGTCTGCAACTTGCCAGCTATAACACATTTTCTCCAGCAGCATTATTTTTATAACACATTTCCTTCTACATAAAACATTAACATATTAAAAACAAAACACTTGTTGAATTCTAATCAAACCATTAACACGCACTCGACAGTATATGAACACAGGAACCACATTGCACTCTGTTAGATTGCCTGCGATCGCTACACGCAATTAAGAAACCGTAAAAGGTATGCATAAAAAGTAAAGGTAGCACACCCCCTCCCAAAAAATAAAGCACTCGCCTCTTCCATTTAGCTCCTCTATTCCAATAATAAACCCACATGACCTAGCCATTAGCAGATCTTACATCTGTGCAGACAGATTTTCCCCAGCAGCGTTATTTTTCTAGCTCCACTATTCCACGAGCAGTACAAGTCAGAACAGACACACCATAACTAACTTTCACAACCAGCATATTCCTTCTAAAATTGCATACTACATCACCATCTAGTGACTAATTGCTAAAACTACATTAAAGGATCTTTTTAAAAGTTGATGTGCATTAAAACTGGACCAGATTTCTAACTTAACTATAAGTTAATAAAATATAACTGCACGTTATCACGTTCTAAAATACTTAACTATATTTTACCCAGCACCACCTAGCCGTGTTTGATAACATCCCTTCAAAAACCTGCACGAGCCTTCTTAAACACAAAGACTATAAAGTCAGACAGGAAAAAACACCAAAACGAGAGACACCATACACATTAAAAAAAAAAAAAAAAAAAATGGAAGTAAACTTTGAACTAATAAGTGATGGTGAAATTGAAGAAATATTTAACAACATACCAGAAACCACGATGAAACCATCAACAAGCAAGGAAGTTCTCCAACTACAACAGGAAGTACTACAGCATAACACGTCCCATAGAGAAGACAACAGTGTGACAAGCCATACACTTCAAAAAGGTAAAAAAAAAAAAAAAACACAAAGAAACCTAACAAAAGACATGCAGAAAAAACTCCTAAAGAAATAGAAACACTAGAATTAGAAAAAGAAGAGTCAAGTACAAGAAAACAAACACGGTGGGCTATAAATTGGCAAAAACAAAAAAAACTACAACATAGACTTGCACACTATTACACCAGAAAACTTAAACACAATACTTAGAGAATTCTATGCTACAGTACGAAACAGAAAAGGAAAAGAATATGTAATAAGTGCATTTGTATCCTTACGTGCAGGACTTAACAGATGTATAAACAACCCGCCATTAAATAGAAAGATTAACATAATAATGAATGTACGTCTAACAAATGCAAATAACGTATTTGTCAGTAATTAAAAATTACAGAAGACAAGGAAAAGATAAAGCAGCACACCACCACCCACTCACAGTACAGGAAATAACACAACTGAGAAACAGCCAAGTACTTTCCCCAAACACAGTAGACGGACTCGTAAGAAAAGTTGGTTTGATATACAGCAACACTTCACACGAGGTGGGAATGAAGGAGTACGATACCTCACAGAAGACAGTTTTACAATAAAGAAAGATACAGATGGCACAGAATATGTAACAAAACATTTCAACGAACATACAAAAAAACACAAAGAACATGATGATATTACAAAACATTTGCTAAGAGGATTCATGTTTGAAAACCTCACAGACCCTTTATGTCCTGTAAAAAGTTTCAAAAAATATTTACAAAAAAGGACACCTAATGCAAAAGAACTGTTCCTTCACCCAAAAATGCATCCACAACATGTACTTGACAAAATGGAAACATGGTACTCAACACAACCGATGGGAATAAATTATTTTTCAAACATGTTACCAGAAGTCTGCAAACAAGCAAACCTATCAGAGATACACAAACCACTCCTTAAAAGCAACAGCAGTAACATTACTGTCACAATCGGGGATGGAAGCATGACAAATATTGACTGTGACAGGACATAAAAGTGAAACATCACTACGATCCTATTACCAACCATCAGTAGATGAATTTAAAATATGGGGAAAAATAATATCTGGAACACAACAAGAAACACCAAAAAATCCAATACATGAAGATAATATCAATAATACAACAGACAACGGACCAAGAAAAAAAATGAAACTCCATAACACAGAACATCCATACCTGGAAGATGAACCAGAAAAAACACAAGACAAATAAATTATAAACTATGGAACAATAAACATGTTGCTGTGTCTTTCGGCTTAGTTAGGGGTCGCCACAGCGGAACTCCGGCCCGCTAATGTTTGGTAGTGGATTTTTATGTGCCGAGTTACTAGCCCTGATGCACAACCTTCAACGAAGGCACACCCATTCACGCATGCCTCCACACAGAAGACGCTCTAGCTGAGAATCGAATGGGACAACGTCTTACTATGAGGCGACAATGCTACCGCAGCACTACTACCGCGGGATGGAACAATAAACATGTACAACATAGAAACCCAATAAAATAAGTAAATTTATACTAAAACCATATGTATATATATATATATATATATATATATATATATATATATATATATATATATGTAAAAACATAAAACTAACTACCGGCCACCAAACCAGGATCAAAATACTAAAGGTGGAGAAGTTTCCATATTCACCAAGGATATTCACACCACCAGGCTAGATGTCCAACACAATGCGTCTGAAATTCTCCAGGTGCAACTAGCACTAGGTAAGACTGCAATCCAAATTGTTGCTTGCTACACATCCCACACCATGCCCCAAGATTCTCACTACACCTTTCTAAACATACTGGAAAATATTAAGATGCAACCAAACACCCTAATACTGGGTAATTTCAACTACCTTGCCATTAACTGGGAAAACTACTCGTGTACCAACACCTTTGCCCAACGGTTTTTGGAATTCATAAATTCCAACGCCCTGTATCAACTAATCCATAGTCCCACCAGGAGCTACAATATCCTAGACCTGGTAATTACCAACATGGGAAATCGATGCTCCACACCTATGGTCACCCCCTTGTTGGTCAGGTATGACCATAAGCTAATCACCCTTAACATCCACATCGCACACCCACTCCCCAGTAAGGAAACATCCATAAAAAACTTCTCCAAAGCCAACTTCATGCTACTCAAGTTAGAAGTGACAAACTTCATGACACCCATGCAGATGGGAACTGAAAGTCCGACTGCTCATTCCTACACTAAGGCACTGTAAGAGCACATGCATGAATCGTGCCATCCCAAAGATGCTCTCCTCCAAAAAAAGGAAGCATATCTGGTAGTCCCCTGCCATAAAAATACTTTAGAACAAAATGAAGAAAATGTTGCAGAAAAGAGGAAAACCCCACTATGCAAAAAATTCCCTCACCAGCCTCAGTAAGAAGCTGAGATCCCTCGTAAAATCCTCCAAAGCTAGTTACGAAAATAAAATTGCCAAAGATTCCAAAGACAACCACAAGGCATTCTATAGCTATGTCAAGAATCTAAATGGCAATGCTCAGATCTGCTCTGAGCTACAACAGAATGGCATTGTATATATACTGATCCCAAGCATATTGCCAATATCCTGGCAGATTGATTCAGTGCCAACTTCACCACCCTCTCACCCCCTAAACGGTCCATCTGTATACCGGAAGATTGACAAATTCCAGTAGTAACGACCACACAGATAAAAAAACGCACTCTCCAAAGCTAAGAATACAGTATCCATGGGACCAGATGACATCCCCGTGCTGTGTACTACATGAACTACAAAATGAACTGGCACCTCACATATGTGTCATGTTTAATCATACCCTCACCTCAGGCTTTGTGCCTACTGAGTGGCGCACAGCTACAGTTATCCCACTCCACAAGGAGAAATCCACCTTGGATCCCAGGAACTAGCCCCCCATCAGTCTGACAAGCCTGATCTGCAAGGCCATGGAAAGTATTATCCTGGAACTTATAAACAATGATATTGGCAACCTTCAAACACTGGACCCCACCCAGTTTATTTATTTATTTATTTTATTTATTTATTTTATTTTACATTTGTTGACCGGGCTAGTCCAGCTGGATAAATATCCATTTTCATTAGAGGCCCGGGGAGAAAAGCTCCACACAAATACAAACAAAAACATAAAAACAAAAAAAAGCCAAAACAAAAACGTATACAAATAGAAAAATATCATTACAAGGTAAAAAAGGATTAAAAGCCATATGATACAGTGTAACACTTCAGAAAGTTGACATAGAACATAATCTTTCTTATAGAGGTGACTAGATGCACTCTTAGAGATAAGTACAATAATTTACATCAGACTTGTGGGATTTAAGCAATACATTGAATAAAGTTTGATTTAGTGATAGTCTTAGTTACACGACTAATTATTAAATGTTAGGAAGAAGGTAGAAGAGGAGAAAAACAGGGTATAGGTGTTGATTAGTCAGGTTTACTACAAGGACATAGCCAGTGACTTTGGAGGTAATTTTTGAGTTTTTGTTTGAAGAGTGGCACTGATGTAGTTAGTGTTATATCACTAGGTAGCAGATTCCAGCTCCTTCCTGCTGTATTAGTAAATAGAGAGTCACCAGCTGTGTTATTAGACTTTGTTAAACTGGCAATGAGTTTACTAGAAGAGCGAAGGGAGTTGAGATTATTATATGGGATTAAAAGTTTTGAGAGTATAGGGTATAATTGGGTTGGTACAGTAATTTGTGGGCAATTGTGAGTTGGGGGATTAACAGATGGTTTTGAAATTCCAGCCAGTCTAGTTGTTTTAGGTTAGAACAGTGGTGAGTTTTAAAAGGGATTTCCAGTAGCAAATCGGGCAATATTATTGTAGCAAGTTGCAAGTTTGTTAAGGTTAGTTTTCTTAAGGTTAGTAAAAACAGGTGAGGCATACAGAAGAGTTGAGATTAGATGGGAATGAGCGATCTTGGCTCTAGCTGATGTGGTTAAGAAAGACTTAATTCTATATAAGGATCCTATTTTTCTGTTGACTATTTTAATGGTGTTGTTAATATGTTGATCTAAAGAGAGATTATTGTCAATGGTTATTCCCAACAGTTTGGTAGTAGAGTCAGGTGAGATGACAGTGGCATTATTTGAAGAGATTGTGAAGTTTAAGAGGGAGGACCTAGTAGTGGGAGTAAAGAGAAGGAGTTTAGTTTTTTTGGCATTAAGTAGGAGGTAACGTCTGGTAAACCATGTTTCTAATGTGTTGAAGATGTTTTGAGTAAGGGAAGAAAGTTCAGTTGGAGAGGTAGCTGAGCAAATAAGGGTGGAGTCATCTGCATATTGAATGCAGGTTGCTTGAGGAATTGCCAAATAGAGATCATTAATGAATAGAGAGAAAAGAAGTGGTCCAAGAATGGAGCCCTGAGGGACACCGATGGTGACAGGTAACAAGGAAGAAATTTGATTTTCCCAGAGAACTGCCTGTTGCCTATTGCTGAGATAAGATCTGAACCAATTCATGGCTAGGTTATCAAAGGAGAGAGATTCAAGAATGTTAATTATGATGGAATGGTTAACCATGTTGAAAGCTTTAGAGAGGTCAATGAAGAGAGCAGAAGAGAGAAGGTTGTTGTTGCGGTTTCTATTGATAGTGTCTGTAAAGGATAGGAGGGCGGAGGTAGTACTATGATAAGGCCTAAAGCCATGCTGACAGTTTGCTATTATGTTGTGGAGAGAGAGATACTGTAAAAGTTGTTGGTGAGTGCATTTCTCCATAATTTTTGCTAAGGGTGATAGGAGAGCAATTGGTCTATAGTTAGAGTAATCAATAGAGTTCCCACCTTTATGTAAAGGGATAATGTAGGAGACCTTCCAGATGTCTGGGATGGTTCCTTCTTGGATTGTCCTATTTATAAGTATAGATATAGGGTATGTGATTGCTTTGGCTGCTTTTTGGAAATAAAGAGAAGGAAGTTTGTCAGCAGATGGGGTACAAGGCTTCAGTTTATGAATAAGTCTGTAGACGAGAGAGGAAGAGATGGGTTGGGTTGTAGTTTAAAGTTATGGGAGGAGTGTGCTAGGTTGATTGGAAGGTTGGATTTATCAGTGTTTAGTTGTCTAGCTAGAGATTGTATAGTGTCGGTGAAGAAAGAGTTGAAGGTATTTGCAGTTAGGTGGGGGGTATCTGGATCAGCATCAAGAGGGGTGGGAGTTTTAGAGTTACCTGGGGACAACAGTCTATTGATACAGGACCAGAACTTTTTTGGATTATTTTGATGAGTTTGTTGAAGTTTACAGTAGTAGTTTTTTTTTGTCAGTAATGATTGCTTTTTTAGTAGTATTTCTAAGCTGGCAGAAATGAAGAAGATCAGAGCTATTTCTATGGCATCTCCATTTGGCCCAGACTTTGTTTCTAAGTAGAATTAGATTTTTTTGTTTCATTAGAGAGCCATGGGGCTATGTTGGACTTCATTCTGATGGCACGTCTGGGAGCATGTTTGTCGAGAATAGATAAGAAAGTTGTATTAAAGTATATTACTGCATTTTCAAGAGGAAGGGATTTTAAGGGGTTCCAGGTGCATTCTCTGAGTTCATTTTGAAATAAGTCTATGTTGAAATGTTTGGTAGAGCGTATTATTCTAGTGGTGGGGAGGTTATGAAAATCTTTCTTTTCTCTTGTAATATAAGTCAAAGAGTGATCACTGACATCATCTGGCAGAGTTCCTACTTTGTAAGTTTGTTTAACTTTGTTTATGAGTATCCAATCTAAGATACTCTCTTTTTTATTAGGTTTATTAATTCTTGTTGTTGAGGTGATGGTTTGGGTGAAACCATGAAGGTTGATGTGAGAGGTAGGATTTTCAGCATTGATACTTTTCCAGTCTATGTTGAAATCACCTAGGATTATTGTTTCTTGGGGGTAAGTCATAGATACCCAGCTGAGAAAGGCTTCTAAAGTGGGTATATTATTACCTGGTGGTAAGTAAATACAGATAATGTAAAGGGATTTCTTGGTGTTAAATTGGAATTTAGTTATGAGGACTTCTACTTTACTATCCTGGGTTGGATAAGCTGGAAGGGTGGAGATATTAAGTTCATTCTTAAAAAGAATTGCTACTCCACCGCCTTTACGTTTTGATTGGTCAAGTCTCACTATGTTATAGCCTTGGGGAGTAATCTCATTATCTTTTGTATCAGGTTTTAGCCAAGTCTCAGTGAGGCAGAGAATATCAAAGGAATGGATATCTAGGAGGGCATGAAGGTGAGACACTTTATTATTGATGCTTTGAATGTTCAGATGTCCTATTAGGAGGGAATTATTAAGTTTAGGGTTAATTATTTGAAAAGTAGGGTTGGTAGGTCCAGGGTTGGGGTGGATGTCTCCATCTTGTAAGGTGGGATTATTTGGTTTTGTTATTAAGTTGTTCTTTAGATAGGTTTGAAGTATCAATTTTCTATTGGTGGGTAGGACATGATTAATGTGAGAGAGTCTGTGGTATTTAGGTTGAAGGTAGCTAGGAGTGGAAGTAATGTTGGAGTGTGTAGTTAGGGGTATATATGTGCAAGTTATAGTTTGTTTGTGTGAGTGTATAAGCTGGACATAGTGTAGGTTTTCAAAGGAGGTAAGAAGGTAGTCTGAGAAGAGGGTGGTTAAGAGTAAAACTGATAGTGTAAGCATGGTTAGAATATAGGGAGCCATCTTTGTGGAGAAGTAAAGTTGTCACTAGAGTGAAACGAAAGGTAGAGGAAGTGGGATAGGAGGAGAGAATAGATAAGGAACCTGCAAATGTAAGTGAGGGGAATAAAAGGATAATGAAATTATGAGTTAGAGGGTTAGGAATAGAGGTAGTTTAGGGAGAGTAATTATAGAGAGTAGTAATAGGAGGGTAGGGGTGTGGTTAAATTAAGCGGGAAGGGTGAGTTTGGGTTCGTGAAGGGCCGATCTTGTCTCCTGAACCTGATTGACTTCTTTGAATCAGTCTTCAGAGCCGTGGATGAGGGTAAGGCAGTCCACACAGCCTATCTGGACCTCGCCATGGCCTTTGACACCATCCCCCACTCTGGAATCATAGATAAACTTGCTAAGCTGGGCATTAATCCCTACGTCACTCGATGGTTTGCCAACTGACTTACTGACAGAACCCATACTGTAAAAGTAGCTGACTCCAAATCCAGCTCCAGACAAGTGGAGTACCTTAGGGTTCAGTCCTGGGACCGCTCTTGTTTTGCATCTACTTCTCTGAAGTACAGGCCAACACTAAGGGACTCTGCTAACAAAGTTCGCAGATGACTGCAAACTGGGAGCCATTATTGAATCCCCAAATGATGTGGGTACTCTACAAAAGGGCCTTAAAGAAACAGATGCTTGGTGCCAGAGCCATGGGCTCAAGCTCAATGCCAAGAAATGTATAGTTATCTCCTTTGGGAAAAAACATGTACCCATGAATTACCACATCGGTGGCAGTACACTAAACACCGAAAGTGTGATAATAGACTTAGGGACACAGGTGGACAGTGGTCTCACCTTCAATAACCACATTGCCACAACAGTCAGGAAATCCTTCTATGTGGCACACCTCATCACTAAGGGCTTTTCATCCAGAAAAAAGTAGGTCGTTGTCCTACTGTACTCATCCACCATTAGACCCATTATAGAATACAACACCCCATTTGGTATGTACTTCTCAAGACATCTCCAACAACTGGAAAGGCCACAGAAATACCTCACTAAAAGAATCATAGGCCTAAAGTAGATGCCTTATGCTGACTACCTTAAACTCCAGCCATACTCTGTCGCATATCGTCCACTCAGAGGTGATCTCTGCTTAACATACAAGGCCATGTCAAACCCAGAGCTATTGGACATGCTACACATAAAGAAATCACAATCCCTCAGAGCCACACACTCCAGGGATCTAAACCTTGTCATCACAATAAACAAAACATGGTGGAGGGATAGGTTCCTGACCCAGAGACTCCCCAGACTCTGGTATAGACTGCCCATACATGTCAAGCAGAATGCCTCTTTGGCCCTCTTGAAAAGGAACCTTGACGATTGGATAGGAGAAAGGAAATTCACCCCGGGGATCACATCAGTCGCCCTGCTAGACAGGGGTCCAGGGAAATAAATAGTGTGCGAAGAAATAGCCAGGGAATTGTTATGGCTAGGCTTGTATAGGCCCTAGGGCCGATAGCCTAGTACCAGCCTATGAACCTGTGAACTATAAACACAATCTCTCATTACAGGTACTGCACTAACAAGAACTCAAGCCAATATATGAGCAAAGACAACCATCAAGTCAGAACCAATACAGAGATATAAAAGAAATTACAACATGAACACATACCAAAAACTTTAAAACTATATCTACTTATATAATTATTTCCTAACATCTCTTGAAAAATTAATAATAACTTTTATTTAAATTAAAACAGAAATAAACCATAAACACAAACTGAAATTGCGGACTATTTTATCTCACAAAAAGTGGAAGAATACAAAGTAAAGCAAACAAAAACCTAAATAACACAAAGATAACACAAAACAAACTAACACCATTGCATAATAGCAATAACCCATGGCTGGGTGTGGGTAATGCTGGATTTATCCACGGTTGGCTTTGTTTGGTCACTCAGGCTTCGACCTCGTGAGCAAACCACGCCAACCGTGGGAATATCCAGCATTACCCACACCAGCCATGGGTTATTGCTATAACAGTGGTTTACATTGCAAATCACTGTCTTTTGCTTATTATCTGACTTGTATTCATTGACATCTTAGCACACGATTCAAAATATTATGATTATTTACTTTTAGACAGGAAGATGTAACCTGGTCAGTTCTTAGAATTTCTGAACTCCTGCAGCAGCACAAAACTGCTCATGATTCTAAGTTGTTTCAAGCTGGTTTTCATTATAAGGGCTTGAAAATGAAGAGTCCATCAGTTACAATTCACACAAAAATCCTCGCATGTGAATGCAAGCTACCCTAACCCAGAATGGCGTCATCTGTTGCATCTTGTATTATATTTAATAGTACATTACTCAGGTATGCCAAAATATCAGAAAAAGTGTGCCATCTAATATAACTTTCATCATAGTAATGATTCATTTTAAATAAAATGAATAGTTTAACCTTTCAAACTCTGAATATATAGCTAAAAAATCAAACATTTTAAAAAGGAATTAGTAACTATTTGAAACGGGGAAAAAAACAAAATGATTTAACTTGTAAAAAGTAGTATTCAGCCACCTGTTCATAAGTATTCAAGCAATTATTTAAATTAATAAGCATTTATAACCATGAAATGCATTGATTTTCATTTGTCCTTCATTTTTTTTTAATACTGTTTTTGCTTTTTATTAACCAACCATCTTTTGTTGTATTTCTCTTCAAATACATTGATAGATTCCAGTCAATTTCTTCTTTTTTTTTTCTAGGGTTTTATTTTTCTGTATAAAGTCCATTGCATCTTCCAAGGTGTTAAAAAATCATCTTTCCCTCTGGAAAGTGAGTCCTTATTTTTGCTGGATACAAGATTTGTGCTTTAATATTTTTTTTTCTTTAAGCCTTTCACAAGTGGCACACATGTTTTTCTATTAGACATCACTAATGTTGAATAGTCATTCTCAAATCTTATAGCATTTTCTTTAATTTTAACTGGATAATTAGTTCATGCAGCTTTCAAGATCAAATCGTTATCTTGACTTGAGAAAAATCTTGCAATCACTGACCTTGGTGAAAGTGTGAAGGTGTTTTTTTAAAGATGAGTTAGAAAATGATCTATGTGCCCTTTCGATGTCAAAGGAAAAAGCTTCAGGCGGGTTTAAAATTTTAGGCAGCGGGGTATTAAGGACATGAATCATACCGTCTCCCTCTTCTTTTTCAGGAATCCCATAAATCCTGATGTTGTGCATTCTAGATCTGTTGTGTTAGACTTCTATTTTTCCCGGAATAAGTTGTTTCTTCCAGAAGAAATTCAGTGTTATTCTCATTTTCAAGTAATCCTCCATCAAAATCAGACATTGCCTTTTCTGTACTCAAGATTCATGATTGTTGTTTAAGAGATTCACTCAACACTTAAGCTTGTTTTTTACATTCTTCTTTAAAATTGTCAATTTTTGCTTTCTAATTTATCTATTGTTACAGATAACTCACTGATGTCACTTAGTATAGCCTGTATGTCATTTTTTAGTGTACTGTCCTGTGCACTGGGCTTAGAGTGGCTCATTCTCAGACAATTATTCCTAGTTTTATTGACAGGAAAAAGCAATTAAAAGAGCTTCAAACTTATTTTCTGTAATAAATCTTTCAGCAGATGTTCAACAATAAATTTGTCAAGTTTTGGAAAGTTCTATTTGTGTTTTTTAGTACAAAAAACAGTGTTGTTAACTGCTCACCATCTTGGCCACACCCCCAGCCTTCCATCTTCTTGTAGTATGTTATGCCCCTGCTTTCCACTAAAGTTTTAAAACTTCAAAGTCTCTTTAGTGCGATTATAAAATAAAGGTAAAGCATTTATCATCAGTAGTGGTTTGATGCTTCACATCAGGCCAGGTTGCAGGCCACTCAGTCCCTCCTATTACCACCTCTGGTGTTTTTCCCTATACAATGGAGCCTCTTCTCTCATCCCTATATGTCCAGCACCCCACTGATATCTTCCATATGAGGGAAATTAAAAAATATCTCCTTGCTATCTAGCCAGTAAAGGCTATATACCTACCTGACTTCCTCCTGACAGTGTAGACAGAGGGCACCAATATTCTTGTCTCTTAGCCAGAGATGGTGACTATTCCTCCCATTGTAGCTTTTCATGGATGACACCTGTTTTATGAAAACTTTACATATTATGGAGCCTCCTCAAGAGCAGCTTGCTGTTTTGTCCCTCTTCCCAGAAGAGGTGTAAAAATATTTATCTGGAGAACAAGCAAGAGTTGACATGTTTCATCAGAGTTGATTCTGTTTTGCTGTCTGGAATTGCCTAAATTCTGAGCCCTCTGTCCCCCAACAAAGCTAACATCTCTGTATTGTTCAGCCTCATCTACAAACGTTTTAAAGCTGACTCTTGCACTGGCACATTGCTGCTGTTTCATTGGACAGAGTCCCAAACCTTGGATAAGTGTGGTAAAAGGGTTGTTCACTCCTGCTGTATTATCCCTTTGACCTCTAAATTATTATTCTTCTCTATCACATTTTCAATAATCCTTGGTGAATCAGGATTTGTTCAGACTGAGGTTCGTGACTATTGGATCATGGAGTCTGAAGAGAAGATTCTTTTTCCTCAGCTTTATGGGTGAGTTGCTGTGTTGTTCTGTTGACCACTACACTTTGAACGCCAATGATGTTCTGGCAAGGGGTGCTACCACAGGTGACTCCCTCTTTAAGATTCCTTCATTACAAATGTCCTGTCATGATTAGCTCAGTCAAGTCATTTTGGATGTACTCTGTTGTGTGACATTTTCACTTGGATTCCTGTCAGTATATTAAAATTTTGCAGAAGAGAGGAAGAGCATTATACATTGTAGAAGGTATATATATAATCCCTCCTCTGCTTTGGCTTTCTTTAGTCATGTCTCAAGTCTTTAGGCAGAAAGGCCTTAACATAGAGGTATCTACATATGCGGCAGATGATGACTCTTTTCCCAGCCTCCATGCAGTCATGGGGTTAGATTCATTATTTGCCTGGCAGCTGTACTAATTGATGACCATGACCATCTGTAAGTTGTCAGCTCCATGGGCTTTCGGTGACTTTGTAGAGCATGAAGTTAGAGTAGAGGTGGTGGACGTTATTGTAAAAGTCCGTGTTTTCAAACTGCTAGCTTTACCCCAACAAGGTTAGTGCTGGAGGAGTTGCTGGCCAAGGCATTGCTACTCCTGAAAGGAGCCATAAAGTCTGTGTCTTTTTGACATCAGGTGGCAGTGCACTAGCGAAGAGTCTTGTTCCATGGTCGTTCATGTATTTCTTTTTTTTTTATTATTTATTAGTGGTAAAAGTGTTTTAAGTTGAGAGTTGATTGATGTTGATTGACAGTTGTGGGGAATATCTGTATTTAAGACTAGACCAAACAAAAAAGTGTAGTAGTAGTATAGATGCGCTGAAGTTGTTGACAACATGAAGACAGATAAAATGATGTGCAACGAGAAAGCAGTATTACTGTTTGAATGTGCGAAAGAATAATTGCAGGGGAGTAGGGCAACTGAGGAAGCCCTGGGATGAATTAATGATAGCTCTATAAAGAGAGATCCGTATAAAAAGTGATAAACTTGATTCCTGTGTGGCTGAAGCCAAGGCAAAAGATTCAGATATGGAAAATACTATGAATTGTCAATTGTTACCCAAAAATTAGGCCTTAAGATATACATATCCATATGCTGAGTAAGAGACATTAGAAGATTAATCTAGAGGCAAAAGAGAAAGTGGACTATATGGACAGAGCTCAGAGAAATATTCAAAGATAAGGATGTCATTAAAGAAAGGAGACAGGACTCTGTGGTGTTTGCTCAGGAAAAATAGCAAGTTGGACTGATCTACTTGGACAGCTTAAAACTGTGAAAGAGCCCATGTATTGTTGCTGGAACTGGAATAATGAAGATGACAAGGCCATTTGATATATATTGATCCACTTTGAGAGATACAAAGATCAGATTCTGTCATTACTTCACTGCCTTGGAAAAAATGTGCATGTTGGAGGTTAGTATGTGTGTGTGATAATGATTATAGTCTACTTAGACAAAGAGTACATTTTTTTTGGGGGGGGGTTGGTATCTGAGAGAGAAACTTAACAAACCACTTTGAATGTTTTATCGTACTGTGTTTAGAGTATATTGGATTTAAAACTTGTGTTGATATATAAAGGAACCACCTCAGGCTGTTTGTGGGTATAGTCTCGAACAATCTGAAAAGGCTGAAAGAGATAAAGCAGGTGGAGGAATTGGAATGGATGGCTTCAGAAGATTGTGAAGTTTTCTGCCCTGTTTCAGTTAAAAGGTTCATACAGTCTTTTATGGATTGTGCAGACACAGAAATCAGACAGTGTGGCAAAACAGGCCTGATGAAATTGGTTGGACTTACTGGACTTTGGTTATTGTTTGTGTTTATTTAGCATTCTTGATGGTCAGTTGCATTTACAAAAGTGGTACATTTTTGTATGTAGTGTTACACAGATGAAGACTGGTGGGGAAGGGAGCTCATGTAGTCTTTATGGGATTAGCCTGCTAAATGGTGACCAGAGTTCAGTGATGATTTTGTCTAATAGCATATTACATAGTGGAAGTTTGTTTGTTATGATGTGAATGCAAAGGGAATTGTACAGAAAAATTAATTCTCATAGCTAAATAGATTTTTTCATGTGTTGATGATTGGGTTGGTAAGGATGGAGAGATTTTTGAACTTACGTGTGCTATCCATTCCTATTTGCACTGAGACAGATTTTATATTGTAAAGTATTAAATACTGTAGAAAATATTTGCAAATAAATGTGATGGGAAATGTGAAACACATCCAGATTAAAACAGTATCAATTTTGTCTTATTGAAGACCTTGCTGGTGAGAGTTCGGAGTAACGTGGACGTTGTCTAGGTCATATGGAATTAGTAAATTTATTTAGCCAGGTGAAGGTTACTTTGAGTATTGCAAAAATAAAACAGTGCTAAGATGGTGATAACACTTCAGTAAAGTAAGACAAAATACTTGCTGTACAGACTAAGGAATGACCCAAGAAATTCGTAGGATTCCTGATGATTTTTTTTTTGTATTTGGATGTGTGAAGATAACGGTGAGGACATAAAAATGTCTGTGGAAATAGGTGAAACAAATGTTTGTTTGTTTGTTTAGTGTATTATATTGCACTGTGATAACACAGGTTTTAATTTTTTGTTGATATAGTAACTAGTTATTCATATTAGCTATTTAAGTTCTTTGTGGGTCATATGGATGTATGTACTGACTTTGGTGGGTCATATGGATGTATGTACTGACTTTGGGCTTAGCCTATTGAATTAGCATGCACGTTAAATGGGAAATGAATATCTGAATTGTGCTGATTCTTGGTTTCATCAGATGGTGCACATAATTTATCATCTTTATTTGGCTCGGATGGGACTCAATATTTCATCTCGTATGCTTAAAATGTATTTTTTTGAGTTAAAAGTATAGTTATGTTTGCTGGACTGGTGAATATTTCACTTTTTGATTGAATGCTAATGTGTATAACATTTATACATGATTGTTTATACAATTTGAACATCTTTGAAATTATATTTCATTATTAATCCACTACCAAATTTGTTTTCAGGGTTTTTGGATTTCAATATATATGTTTTTGATTCCTAAACAATTTAATAACTACATTAAGTCTGTACTGAACATAGATTGGTTGTATTTCCATTTGGCCTGTTTTATGTACTATTTTCTTTGAAAGAAAATTTTCTTTGTTCTTCTTGGGTTTAAGTTCCAGCATTGGTTCTTATAATAATTACTCCCAAGAAAATATATATACACATTGAGCAATAACAGGCATATTAATATATTGGTGACTATACTTATTTTGGGTCAATATCAAGGATGTAGTATAACAAGGATCTTACAACGATTCTACAAGGTTTATTGGCGGACAAGGAAGATATATCTATTTTTGAATCCCAAGCAACCAATTCAGTAACAAGCAGTGTGCAGATTGGTTCTGAAGATGGATGTCAAAGTCTTTTTGATGCCATATTTAAAACATGAAAGCATTAAGATCTAGTGTATGGCATGCTAGATTATTTAAAGCATACATTCAGAAGGACATTACTCCAAGGGGCCTCAGGACTAGGATGAAACCTTTAATGAGCCAGCCCGATGATGAGTTGCTCTCTACTTGGTCCAAGATACAGCACAATTCTTCTATGGATTTTGTAAACGCTTTACATGCTTTTCACACACACAGAATGGAAACTCTCAATTTAGAATTATCTAAGAGATGTCAGGAGGCTAAACAATATGAACACAAACCCCAATACAAGGAATATCTAAAGAGACTAAGTGGAGATTTATTACAGTTTGCGAATGGGTTAAAAGAAAAGAAGGTCCATAAATATAACAGGGGCTTACATGATTACAGTCAGGGACATCCCTTTGAACAAACCAAAAATGTTAAATTTGTTAAAAATTATAATTCCACCCCCAGATATAAGATAAAAAGGAAATCTGTCCTTAAAAAAACAAACAATCATGGCTCTGGAGAGGATTTGTCCTCTCATACAGACACAGATTGTGAGATTCCCCAGACATCAAAACCAAAAACAATTCCCCTGCACGGAGAGTGTTGCACGGCCAAAATGAACTGAAGCAAAAAACAAACAGCCAGCAATAAAAAGCTGTGGAAATTAGGTTTATTGGGTCATAACTTCAAATAACAGACCGGTTTCGGCTTGGATTTCACCTAGCCTTCATCAGTGTAACATTACAAAAAACAGTTGAAGTCATATATACCTTTGAATTAATTAGAAACAAAAAGTGATTGGAGAACTCATAAATATTAATATAGCCATTCATAAATACTCATAAATATTCATAAGTATTCATTCAATCCAGGATGAAAAAGTGAGCCCAGTTTAACAATCTTTCTTCTCCTTAATATTCAATTTGCTGTGCCAACCAGATTTATGCAAACGATCACCAATGATCTTGTCAATGACCAAAAAATGGAATTTAGCTGTGTTGTGTTTAAGTGTATGTTTGTAAAGTGCGTTACTTGTTCTTTTACATTTAATATCATTCAAATTCTCTGAAACCCTTAGCTTAAAAGGTCTAGACGTTTGACCGATATAAAAAGCGTGACAGCTGCAACAAGCCATCTAGACCATCCAATCAGAATTACAATTAGCAAAAAACTTAATATCATATACAATGCTGCTGTTATTGCTGGAAAATTGTTTAGTTCTTAATACATATTTGCAATTATTGCAATGGCCACAGGGCATACAGCCAATAAGCGTGTCACCCGTAATGGTAGTCTGTGCCAACTGTAAATGCATAGAATCAGAATGGTGCTTATGGTGATTAAAACAAGAACCCAAATTTTTGCCCTTCCTAAAAGAAAAGGAGCATGTTGGAACTATAATGGAAGACAATGTAGGATCCGCCAAAAAAATATTCCAATTATTTTTAATAATATCAATAAACTTATTGTATTTCTCCCATAGGTAGTGGTAAGACATAAAATGTTGGATTTAGGTACTTGTTTGTGTTTATATTTAAGAAGTTCATCCCTGGGTAGATGTGATGCATAATTCCTGGCAGTGGAAACATATCCTGAGCTGTAACCTCTGTTTTTAAACCTATCGGTCAAATCCTGGCTATAAAGGCAAAAAGTATCATCATTAGAACAATTCTGTCTTACCCTAATAAACTGTGATTTGGGGATATTTCTGGCTATATGTTTTGGATGAAAGCTGGATGAGTGGAGCAAAGTATTGTATTCAGGAAATTTCCTGTATATTTGAGTATTTAGTGTATTGTCAGGATTTCTGGTTATCATGATGTCCAAAAAAGTGATCTGATGTTGATCATAAGTAATGGTAAATTGTAATCCCCATTTGTTATCATTGAGGTATTGAACAAACTCATGTAAATATTCAATATCTGCCCTCCACACCATCCAGCAATCATCCAAATATCTACTCCAGATGTCACTCTCTGGTAAGTAAAGATTGTGTATCATCATAAATGATTTGATCCTCAATAAATGCCATATATAAATCAGCATAAATAGGGGCAAAATATGCCCCCATAGCAGTGCCCTTGATTTGGAGAGAACATTGCTTATCATAAAAAAATAAATTTTTAGTAAGCACATGTTCTGTCAAGATTATCAAAAAAGTATTGAAGCCAGGTTTGTATATGTTTGATTTATGAAGCCAGTATTCAAGGCATCCAAACCTGCCCAATGGGGTATATTCATGTATAATGAAGTCACATCTAAAGTACATAACCACCAATCATTCTCAATCTGCATTTCATTAATAATACCCAGAAACTGTGTAGTATCCTGTATTCTAGATCTTACCCAGGATAGTAAAGGTTTTAAATATTTGGTCAAAAGTTCAGATAAAGGCTCAGTTAAGGAGCCAGTCCCAGCCACAATTGGTCTACCTGGTAGATGTAAAAGATCCTTATGAATTTTAGGCAAGAAATAAATATATTGCCTGATGGGGTCTGTGATGGTCAAGTGTCTTAAGATATCAGATGTTATAATCCCATTTTCCAATGCTGAATTAAGAAATGTATCGATTTGTTGCCTGAACATGGATGTAAGATCTAATGGCATCTTAATATAATACCTGGCATCATCAAGTTGTTTGTGTGCCTCGATATCATAATCAATCCAGTTCATTACAACAACTGCCCCTCCTTTGTCAGCAGTAGTGATTACCAATTCTTTATTGTGCACTAATTCTGCTAAACATAATGACTCAGACTTGGAAATATTGTTAGACATAGTTGAAATAGTATTAGCAGGGAAATGCAAATCCTTGAGGACCCCATGTTGGAATAAGCTCACAGATGGATGCATGGGTGGTATAAAACTAGAAGGATGATATCTGAAATTGTCAGATAAGTGATGCTGTTCATTGTTGTCCTGAAAATATAATTTAAGGTTAATTAACCTACAAAAAGCTATTATATCTTGTGCAAAGATATCTTCAGACGCAAAAAAACGGGTATAAAAGACAACCCTTTATTTAACAAAGCAATCTGTTGTTCAGTTAAAACAGTGTTGGAAATATTACATACATTATTATGCGCAGAAATGTTTACTTGTTGGTCAATAATTCTGTAAGGTTCTGTAGACTTGTAACTTTTTTTGTGTTTCCTACCTCCCCTCTTGTATGGCCTAAAGGGGTCCCAAAATTATTACGCTTAGGGATAGGGGAGTTTGTGGCTTGCTGTGAATCAGTATCTGTACCAGAAGAGGTATCAGCATCTGTGGTGTCACTAAGATTGCCATGTCTTTTCAAAATAGATCCCGGGGTTGGCCACGTTCATAATCTGTTTGGTCTCTAGAGAATTTTTTAAGCTTCCTTTCCTTCAATTGTGTTTCAAAACTGAGCAGATCAGAACTGAGTTTGGACAAAAAAAACGGGAAAAAAGGTTTCATCTCGGTATTGATTACATTGCTCTATAAGCTTGCTGACCCAATAAACCTCATTTCCACAGCTTTTTGTTGCTGGCTGTTTGTTCCAGACATCACCAGCGCACAAATGATGTTTCCCCAGGGAAGGCTCTTTGGGCATTGAGAGGATCCCTTTAGGGGTTATCGAAAAAGAGGGGGAAGAAAACATAAATGTAGGGGTCGGTCCCAATTTAACACTAGAAACCATGCTATACAACTATTGGAGCTGAAACAGTTTCAAACAATGTCTTGAACATATCTTCTGTTGTTTTATCTGAAACTGAATACAATTTGTTAAATAAAAGATTAAACTTTATAACTGGCTTTTCAGTATCAGAGAGCAATTTTGTACATGACTTGTTGCCTTTTTGTAGGCGACTGAATTTAAAGTTATTTTTCAGGGATTCAGAAAATCTCAATGAACCAACAGAGGCGAGTTTCAAATTCCATCCTTCCACTTTAATACCGCCAATGAATAAACATGTGGAGATCTTCCAGAAATGTATACTTAGAGAGCTTCATTTTGGGGATGACTCCCATGAGAGTATGCTTAATAATAACTTAAATTCATCAGAGAGGGAGGCACTAAATAGACTCAAGAAGAGAAAGGATATAGTTATCTTACAGGCTTCCTAAAGTACACAAAAACCTCCACAACCCACTGGGTAAACCAGTTGTGTCAGGCAGGGGGATTTCCATCTATCTAACCACATATTCGAAACCTTTATTGAAAGCATTTAGGGCTAGGTTCAAGGATACGATGGAATTCTTGAACATTATTGCTGATTCACAAATTGAAGCTGACTGGTTATTGTGCATGTTAGATGTAACCTTTCTCTATACTAGCATACCCCATTGGGCAGGTTTAATGGCACTGGAAGTTTGGCTCACCAAATTGGGTATATACAGCCCTGGTTTTAACACTTTTCTTCTCTGTCTTGTGGAACATGCAATAACCAAAGATGTGTTATTTTTCAATGGTAAATGTTATTTACAATTGCAAGGTACTGCAATGGGGTCAGCTTTTTCCCCTATTTATGCAGACCTTTTTGTGGGTTACCTTGAACATCTTATGATCTACGACAGTAGTCATAACATTTTCATTGAGGAGACTGATATTTGGCGGAGGTACCTGGATGACTGCTGGGTGATTTGGAAATCGGATATAGTACATCTAGAGGAGTTTGTACAATATTTAAACGATAACAAATGGGGCATCCAATTTACTGTTAATTTTGATAAGAAGTGTATGCCATTCTTGGATGTTATGGTAAACAAACAAGAAGATGGTACTTTAATTAATACAGTCTACAGGAAGCCCTTTCTCGTGCATCCAGCTGTCATCCAGGTTATATCAAAAACATTCCTAATTTCCAATATATGCGGATCAAACGGATATGTACAAAGGAGTCCGATCTCACACATTTTAATGAAGATCTTACTCAGAGGTTTGTGGAACGTGGCTATTCTGTCAAACACCTAACACAAACCAGTGGTTTAGTTAGTAAAATGCCTCGGGATGAATTATTAACATGTAAGGGTTCTAGATCTACCCAGGGATCAAAAGTCTGATTTATTACTACATTTGGCAGGAATATCAAACAGCTGACTGGTCTAGTGCAGAGACACTGGGACATCTTGCTAGCTGATGAACAATTAGCCGAAGTATTGGACAATAAATGTACTTTCTCTTATCAGAGGGGTGTTACTATAAGGGGGTATTTGAACTTTTCACCCATCTCCTGAACATAAAGTTCAACAAACATTAGGTGACACCATATTATCTGGTTATTTTCCTTGTGAACATTATTTTTTGTCTTTTTGGCTTTTCCCGGTTAGGGGTCGCCACAGCGGAACTCTGGTCCGCTAATGATTGGTAGCAGATTTTTTTATGGTGCCGAGTTGCCAGCCCAACACGCAACCTTTAGCGAAGGCAAGCCCATTCACGCATGACTTTTGGAGGCCACTCGGAGGACATGCAGACTCCACACAGAAGGTACTCCAGCCGAGAATCGAATGGGATAACCTCTTGCTGTGAGGCAGCAACACTACTGCTGTACCATTTTTGTAAATATGTATTAAAGACCAAGGAATTTTCTAGCAAAAGCACAAAATGAGTCTTTGAAATTTTGACATTTTCAAATTGCAGCAGCAAGTGGGTCATCTATTTGGCTGAGTGTCAGTGCTCTACATTTTATATTGGGCAAACTTTCAGATATTTTAAGTTGCGCATTTCAGAGCATTTAAGCAGCATAAGAAATAGTGGATGTATGGGTCTCACATTGCTGCGACCCTGGCTGCGGTAGTCCATTTCCCTCGGTCGCAGGCGTCCCACGCATAGCTGACATCAGGCGTCAGGTATAATCGGAAGCAGAAGCAGCGCCAGCCTCATGACCCGCGCTGTATATGGAAAGTTTTTTTGCCGCAAAGTCGCATGCAGAAGCAGCGCAAGAGATTTTTTTGTTTTTTCTTGTTTTAGTTATTTCCCAGTTACATACCAGTTATTGTGAATAATTGTATTTCTTATTGTTTAGATACCGCCTTGATTATTTACCAGATGTCGAAAAAGTTGTATTTTGTGGTTTGTATTCCTAGATACGGGATTAGATTACGCTTTGTTTGTATTCTTTGTTTTATTAGACAGCAAGGCCGCTGCATAGTCGGTTTTTGTGTTAGGTTTAATAAGCGCTACTTTAAGAGAAGGCTATCATGCTTAGTTAGTCTTCGGCAAGCGTGAGCTATATTACGTAACCGGATCTCATCCTCCCGCGATGATTAGAAGCGTGAACGGAACCTGTGCCGCGCCTTGCCTATGATCATTCATTTCAGGGAAAAGATAGTAAGGAGGCTGCAGGAACAGGTGACAGAGGGGATCCCTTTGCTGCAGGGGTCGTGGTCTCGGGGGGGCCTTTTCAGTGGGCTCACAGGCCTTCTTTTCCTATGCAGGCTAGGCCTTTACTAGGGGTTCCTCTTGCCCCAGGGGTTAGGCCTCCTTCACCTTCTTCTACTGTCCCTTCCTTCAGGGGTCTGGGCTCTAAACTTTTGCAGGTTAGTGGCAGGTTCTTCAGGGTTAATACCAAGTTACATATGCCTAAAATGCATAAAGATCCGATTAGAAGAATTAGAGTGGGGTTAGATGTCCTGAGCCCTCCTCAGAGGGTAGAGAGCAGATTGAGGAAGTTTCAGGCAGCATTCAAGATTTTCCTCTTCTGCTGAAGACATTCACTTGTTTCCTCCTTTCCCGCTTCCGATGCTTTTTTTTTTTCTTCTTCTGCCTTCCAGAGGATTTTTTCATTTCAGAAGGAAGGGACATTATTAGGGAAGACTTTGAGAGGCTTAGAGAGTTCTTGTTTACCACAGCATCTTGCTTTGGCTATACCTCCTTTTTTTGGATGTTGTTCAGGGATGTTTTTCCGGAGGCCTTTTTTAATCCAGATTCTATGGCCCCCTGCCTCCCAAATTCTATGCCTGATTATAGGGTACCTGGGCTGTATAAATAAATACTATAGGTCATGTGAGGACCCATAAGAGTCCTACTAGAGCCAGGGGTGGCTAGGGAGGGCCTCAAGGGTGTTAGGCTTGTTGTAAAGAAAGCGGTCTAGAGCTTTGGCAGATGTAAGAAGCTGTATGCCTCTTCTCTTAAGAAGGTAGGGGCTTTCAACTTTACTTTGTTTTATATTAAATTGTATGTTTCAGTCCCTGAAGTATCAGAATTCTTCTAAACAGCTAAAACCAAAGCGGATGCTTGGCAGAGTTTTAAGAGAGGTTGAAAGTTTTGCAAGGAAACAGCAAGTTGTGTCTGAACTTTGTGTTCTTTGCAGGCTTTGTGTGTTGCTTTGATGCTTGCAGGCTTCTTCTAGTTCTTCCGTTCAGTGCTTGCATGCCTGGGATGGCATGTAGGAATTTATCTGAGCATGTTAAGTCTAGAATTCTGGAATCTAGAACAGTGTTTTGTTTGTTTTGTTTAGTGTTCTGTTGTTTTGAAGAAAATGGAGGACTAAGGCTAAATGGAGGAGAAGGTTAAGTTAGATTTTGCTGAAGTAACCTCCTTTTGCAGGTTCAAATTGGGGGTGGACGTACCTTCTGGCCATTCTCTTCTGATTCTCAGTCTAGGGTAGATCTAGAGTCTAGTAGGGCATCTAGCAGGTAGGGGCAGGCCTAGAACATGGAGTTCGCCTGCTCAATGGCTGCTGTGAGGGGTAGGCCAGTCTGAGGGTAGGGGCCAGCCCACCCGTAAACAGCCCCAGATTGCCATTTCTTCTTGCCAGCCCAGCCTTTGGAGGAAGAAAACTAGCTCTCTTCAAGAAAAATGGTTTTAATCACCCAAGACAAATGGGTGTTGGTTGTTATAAACAAGTTACAAGTTTTTTATCATTTCCACCCTTTGCCTCCTTTCAAAGTGGGCATAGACATTCCTCCTCCTCAGGGATGGAGGCTCACAAACATATTTCATTACTTCTTCACATGGGAGCTATACTTTGCCACTAATGCATTATATAAACACACTTTAGTTCACAAAACAGCCTGCTTTCATTTTACTGTCATTGATAGGGTGAGAGGATATACATTTTCTAAGAACAAATGACATGAACTTCTCAATGATAAAGAAAAGTCTTGGATTATCAGATTGGGTGGTCTTTTCCCACCATGGATGAATGAACATCTTTAACACATTTTTTGCATTTATAATGGGTTGGGTATACTCTCCAGCTCTTATCAGGAATACCATTAAATGTACTAATTTCTATTATTACAAATGTGTTACATTATATAGATATTTAATATTCAGCAATATTGGTATGGTCTGTGATTTGGGTCAGTCCATTAACTGTTTCTCAATTTTTTTATTGGTGAACACATCAACAATATTTATATAAAGAGCACTTGGTGTTATATGGTGAGTCTTTTTGGCATTGCAAAAGGCTTCGTTAGGCCAAAACCTGTCTGCCTTATACTCTTATTTCAGAATAAATACCTGGATTCCTCTAAATGTGCTGGCTGGCTGTTTTTGGATTCATATGGATGTAGAACATTGTTTCAGTTTAAAATGTGTGTGTGTATATGTATGAGACAGTTTGTTTCAGGGGAAAGGCATTCAGATTGAGAAATCTTTCAAGGCAGAGGGTTTTTGAAAAATAAAAGAAAAATTTTTTTTTTTGTGGACATGGGATGATTTTTAGAATTTAAAGTGTTAATGGGTTAACTAATCCAGTCAGAAAAGGAGCATTTCGTTATCAACGTTGGGTGGTTAGTTTACAGAATACACATTTAGATAACCAAGCACATGAGGCTTTCATAAATGGTTATTGGTCATGGGGTATAGTTTCATCATCATCTGAGGAAAGAAGGCAATGAGTGACCTGTTAATCTGAAGGACATGCCCCTTAATGTTGCTTATGTTGGGGTAAATGTCTGTACAGGGGAAACTGTAGTGTGTGTGTTTTTTTCTAATAAATATAAATATTGATAGTCTATATAACTACTGCTTATGTATATTTATTTAGAGAGGTGAAACTACATCCAGTAGCACTTTGAAGTAATGCACCTTTGGTAGTTCCTTCTTGCTTGAAGTGACCTCATGATTTCATTTGTCTTATTCAAAGCAAGAGACTGTTGAATGCATAACAAATTTAATAGAGAGTATCTTAATGACAGTATTAAGCCAATTGTGGTAATGAACTGGGATCAGTTTAAAATAAAGTTCAAAAAGTTTAGCGAATTTACTAATCAGATTTTGTGAAAAAAGTAATCAACATCCACTTTTTATATATCATTACCATTTAAGTCAATTTTGTGAAAACAGAGAACTGTAGCTGAGTTGCAAAATGCATTTTATGATGGTAACGTAGCAGTGCAGAGGGAGACTTTAAGACAAGTTGTTGAGGGGTTGCTGGATAAAAAAATACCAGAAGTTCTTCGTCTTTCACTGTTGAGTCATCACATTTGGGTTATCCCTGCCAGGGTAGCTCTCAGTCCCGAATACCAGAGGCATAATATTTCTGCATTGGTTGCCATCGCTCCAGGACTAACGTAGGGTCGTCAGTAGTATAAAATAAGACAGCCGATGCCATTACTTCAGTCTGCACACTGCATCCATTTCTGCTACAAGCAACATGGGAAACCTCCCCCTAAGGGGGTCAGGACACATTCTACCAGAGCAACCTTCACCTCTGCAGCTTTCCTCAGAGGGGTCCCCACCAGGGATATCCTGGAGGCTGCAACATGGACATCAGTTTATACTTTCACCAAGCATTACCACCTGCCTATCTTCTCCAAATCCGGGGCAGGCTAGACTTTGCCACCACAGTCTTGCAGGGCATCCTAGCCAGCCCCCAGTCTTCTTGACTGCCTCCACCCTTTTCTTCAGCTTTGGGAATCAACCCAAATGTGATGACTGCAACAGTGAAACACGAAGAACATAGTACAGTTGTGTACACTTACCATAAATGTAGATGTTTGAGTGTATTCACTGTTGCAGTCCTGGTTTCCCTCCCTCCACCCCCCTTGTCTCTCTCTCCTCACAAGGAATGTTTGGTATATTCTTTCTACTGGTGGTGTTCTTCCATCATAACCTAGCCCCCTCTTGGGGGCTTCTGACAGGGCAAGAAAAGTTGATGTAATGGGGTCGGCTGCCTTATTTTATATTACTGATGACCTGACGTCAGTCCTGGATCGACGGCAACCGACGCAGAAATACTACGCCTCTGGTATTCGGGCCAACTGAGGGCTACCCTGGCAGGGATAACCCAAATGTGATGACTGCAGCAGTGAATACACTCGAACATCTACATTTATGTTAAGTGTACACAACTGTATTTTATGTATGCCTTCTGAAAAGATGAGTATTGTTTTGCAAAATGGTAGTTTTTTAAGGGGCAGGATAGAGGAAACCCCAGGTAGTGATTGTATGTCTGTAAAATTTTGGAATGTTTATAAAGAAGGAATAATAGCAAGGTTTGTTCAACTTTTAGTGCAGTTTTAGAAACTAGGGAGATTCCTAAATTACAGAATTAGGTAGTGGTGACATTAATAAACAAAGAAGAGTAAACACTTGACTTTGGATTCTTCTTATAGTGTTAGATGTTGATATAAGCTGTTTCTCTATGATAATTTTGGTGAAGATGGCAACAAAATATACTCCATGTTTAGTTAACTATCAATGTAGATGTGCGAGAGAAAGGCAGACTTATAATACAATGAAAAATGCAGTGCTGATGAAAGCTTTCCAACTGCAGCAAGAGGCACTGAAAATGTGTTTGATAGATGAGTTGTGCTATTTGACCCTGGTTCTTTTGGAATTTGCATTTCCATTAGATTTTGTTTGTGTAGTACCTCTTTCTTTAACCTCCAGTGCCAGATGTTTGTGTAATACCTCTTTCCTTAACCTCCAGTGCCAGAATTGAGTTTCATGCAGGTCTGTATTTATCCCATGTTATGTTTAGAGGCAAAAAACAAGGGTGTGCTTTGTGGTCTGTTTTGTTTGTATTGCATTATATTGTGTTTTTGAAATGGACTTTGATTATGTGTTAGGACACAATCAATTTAGAAATTTGTTCAGTGAATTCCTTAGGAGTGGTCTGTTAGGAAGACATATCATGAATTAAAGATGCAGTAAAGTGTAATTTGTGTAGATGCAAGAGGCTGTAATTGTGATGGAACAGAGTGCAGGCTTTACATTTTGGACAGTCTGTGCTATTGTGTATGTTATTTCAAACCTCCTTGCCTGTTCCAGTTGACATTCTGAAATTGGTCAGAAATATTCAGTCTGGGATGGGGAGAACCTGGAGTCTCATGGAGCAAAGTTCTACTTCCAGAATAGAGTGGTGATCTAAATATACCTCCTATAGAGTTATGAGAGAATACAGTTGAAAATAATGTACTTACTTGTTCAAGATTGTAATGTTAAATGAAAAAAGTACATAAAATAAAAACAAGTTTGAGAGACATTTTTAGATGCATCATGCGTAGGCAGTAGAGGCTCCCTTTGTCATGAAACAAGCTGTGATAATGTTGAGGAGCCTCTTTATTTCTTTTTATTTAACATTTGTTTACTGGGAAAGTCTGACTTGGAACAAAGCCAATTTTCAGCGGGGGCCTGAGGAGAAATGCTCCAGACGGATGTTTTTGTGATGTGGGAGGAAACTGGAGAACTTGGAGGAAACCCACACGAACGCAGGGAGGACATGCAGACTCTGCACAGAAGGTACCCCAGCTGAGAATCAAACTGGAGAACCTCTTGCTGTGAGGTGACAATACTACTGCTGCACCACTGCACCGCCTCTTGTTAAGGGAAGAGGTAAATACCTGGTTACCTAAGTTAGTGTCCATTGTTGATGGCAAATTGGGAATTACTGGGGAAGTTTGTTTATGAAATTGAGGGATAGGACAGCAAGAATGATTTGTTTGGAACAGCTATGATTTTGTTACAGCTAAGATATTCGAGTATACAGGTTAAACAGAAGTATGGGTTACTTATTTATTTGAAGATGGAATGTGAAGATGTATTTTATATAACAAGATACATTGATGTGAGGGGCCCATTACCTGGTACCCTGCCTTATTAAAATTATAATAAAAATCAGTAAGTAGAGTATGGATGACTATAAAATATTTAAAGAAGAAGGTTATAGGGAAGCTTAGGCAGGATTGGAATGCATTATTGGAAGTGGAGGTAAATGAAAATATATGCAGATCTTTTTATACACGGGCATACCTCAAAGTCAGCAGAGCCTTAAGATGCTTGAATGGAAATGTTTGCTCAAGTATTTTTATAGCTCTCAAAACAGGTTCAGATAGATCAGAATAATTATTGGGTTAGAGCTTGCAGTTTAAATTAGCTGGAGGCAGAACAAGTAAGATTTTGAATTGTCTGTGTGTTGTTGGAGGGTTGAATATTTAGTGGCTTTATTCAAATTATTTATAGATTGAATAATTGAGGACTTACAGATATATCTTCTGTGAGAATGTCTATTGTTACAGGTAGGAAAGTTTTTTTAAGTATGAAGTTCTGTTACTAAGGCTATTAGTGAGCCATGTGATTGTGACTTTGGGAAGGTCAAGACCTGAGAGTTTATTCAGTATCTTTTGGTGTGATGCAGTGTCATATGCTTTGGAGAGTTCAAATAACAGTGAAGAAACACGTTTTTCTTTGTTTCGTTTATGGTTTATTAGATTTTGGAGTGTTGGTGAGGCTTGTACCTCTGCTGTGGTTTGGATGTAAGGCTTGCTGTGTTGATGAGAGTAGTAGTTTTTTTGTATATTAAGAATTTTGAGAATTTCTACATCTATTAAGAATTTTGAGAATTTGCAAGTGTAAACATTTCTCAAGAATTTGGGATGATGGAGGAAGAATTGTGATGTGCCTGTATTAGATAATTAGTGGATTTTCTCCTTTGCAATGTTATGATATAGGATTGTTTTGATAAGGAAAGAACATACAATTCATAGGTTCATAGGTAGGTACTAGGCTATTGGCCCTAGGGCCTATATAAGCCCAGACAAAAAGGTGCCCTGGCTTTCGCCACCCAAGAAATTTATTTTCCTGTGCCCCTGTCGAGCAGAGCCACAGAGGTGATCCCCGGGGTGAATTTCCTATTTCCCATCCACTCATCAAGATTTTTCTTGAAGAGTGCTAATGAGGAGCTTTGTTTGGTATAGATAGGTAGTTTGTTCTAGAGTATGGGAAGTCTCTGTGACAGGAATCTATCCCTCTGGCTTGTTCTGTTTATTGTGGTGACAAGGTTTAGGTCCCTAGAGCGTGTAGCTCAGAGAGATTGGGGTTTCTTTAAGTGGAGCATGTCCAACCATTCTGGGTTTGACATAGCTTTGTATGTTGGGCAGAGATCGCCTCTAAGTAGGCGATATGCGACAAGTAAAGCTGGAGTTTTTTGAGACTGTCTGCATAGGGCATCTGTTTGAGGCCAGTAATCCCCTTTGTGAGGTATTTCTACGGCCTTTCCAGTTGTTGTAGATGTCTTGTGAGGTACATACCAAAGGGGGCGTTGTACTCTATAATGGGTCTAAGGAGTGATGAGTAGAGGGGAACAATGACCTCTTTTCCTGGATGAGAAACTTTTTGTGATGAGGTGTGCCATGTAGAAGGATTTCCTGACTACTGTGGCAATGTGATTATCAAAGGAGAGACTTGTGTCCACCTGTGTCCCACGGTCTCTTATCACACTTTCGGTGTTAAGTAGACTACCACTTGTGTGGTGGCTCATGGGTACAGAGTTTTTACCAAAGGGGATCACAGTGCACTTTTTGGTATTGCGCTTGAGGCAATAGCTTTGACACCAGGCATCTGTCTCAGTGAGGCCCTTTTGTAGGATGTCCACTTCGTTAGGAGTTTTGATTATGGCTCCTAGTTTGCAGTCATCTGCGAACTTTGTTAGCCAAAGACCTTCTGTGTTAGCCTGTTCTTCAGAAAAGTAGATACCAAACAGGAGAGGACCCAGGACTGAACCCTGTGGTACTCCACTTGTCACAGGTTTGTAGTCGGATTTGGATTCTGCTACTCTCACAGTGTGAGTTCTGTCAGTGAGCCAGTTGGCAACACATCTTTTGACAGTTTAGTGAGTTTATCTATAATTCCAGAGTGGGGGATGGTGTCAAAAGCCTTGGCGAGATCTAGATAGGCTGTGTGAACCACCTTACCCTAGTCTACGGCTTTGGTGA
The DNA here is from genome assembly GCF_019279795.1 of Protopterus annectens. NCBI lineage: Eukaryota > Metazoa > Chordata > Ceratodontiformes > Protopteridae > Protopterus > Protopterus annectens. The sequence continues at coordinate 509,213,252 of NC_056727.1, read as the reverse complement.
CTGCTTCAAAGAAGTCTTATCAGGTTTAGGAGACATGATCTGCCTTTTACAAACCCGAACTGGGTGGGGTCCAGAGTTTGGAGATTACCAATGTCTTTGTAAGTTCCATGATGATACGTTCCATGGCCTTGCAGACCAGACAAGCTAGACTAATGGGGGGGTAGTTCCCAGGGTCCGTGGTGGCTCCCCCTTTTGTGGAGTGGGATAACCATCACTGTGTGCCATTCAGTGGGCACAAAGCCTAAGGTGAGGCTATGATTGAACATGGTGCTTTTGTGGGGTGCCAGTTCATTCTCTAGTTCATGTAGAACGCAGCCTGGGATGTTGTCAGGTCCCATGGATGCTGTTTTCTTGGCTTTGGAGAATGTGGTTTTTACCTGTGCAACCGTGATTACAGGAACTTTGTATTCTTCTGGTATAGAGATGGGCCTTTTTAGAGGGTGAGAGGAGGGTAAAGTTAGCACTGACCCTGTCTGCCAGGATGTTGGCAATATCAGTTGGTTCTGGATATTTTGTGCCATTGTGCTGTAACTCGGAGCAGATCTGAGTGTTGCCATTGAGATTCTTGACATAGCTATAGAATGCTTTGTGGTTATCTTTAGAATCAGTGGCAATTTTGTTGTCATAACTAGCTTTAGAGGTTTTATAAGGGATCTCAACTTCTTACTGAGGCTGACCAGGGAGTTCCTCCAATCATGGGATTTTACTCTTTTTTTGCAACAGTTTCTTCCTCCTGTTGTAGAGTTTGTTTATTGTGGAGGCCACCAGATTGGTTTCCTTTTTTTGGAGGATAGCATCTTGGTTCTGTTAAGGATAGCACGATCCATGCACTCATGTAAGTGCTTATAAAGTGCATTTGTGTAGGATTCAGCAGTCGTACCTCTATTGTCTGTCTGCATGGGTGTCGTGAAGTTTGGTACTTCTGTCTTAAGTGTAAAGTTGGCTTTGGAGAAATATTTTACAGTGGTTTCCGTAATGGGGGGTGGGGGCGGGATGTGGATGTCTAAAGTGATTAGCTTGTGGTCTGATCTGACCAACAAGGAACTGACCTCTCGCATGGAACACCGGTTGCCCATGTTGGTAATGACCAGGTTTAGGATATTGCTGCCCCTGGTGGGGGTGTGAATAAGTTGATCCAAGGTGTTGGAATTTATGAATTCCAGAAAACGTTGAGCAAAAGATTTGGTACATGAGTAGTTTTCTCAGTTAATGGTGGGGTAGTTGAAATCGCCCATTATTAGGGTGTTGGGTTGTACCCTAATATTTTCCAGTGTATCAAGAAATGAGGAGCGGGAATCCTAGGGCATGATGGGAGATCTGTAGTAGCAAGTTACAATTTGGATTGCGGTCTTGCCCAGAGTTAGTTGCACATGGATAATCTTGGATGCATTATGCTGAGCAACTAGCCTGGAGGTGCGAATATCCTTTATGAATATGGACACGCCTCCACCTTTAGTGTTTTCGGTCCAGGTTTGATGGCCGAAAAGCGTGGTTTGAATTATAGCCTGGTAATGCAGAAGTGCTCTTTGGAGCCTTGAGTCAGGTCTCTGTCACTGCACAGATATCGATGTTCTCCATTTTAAGGAGTGCCTCGAGTGAATGCATTTTGATGTTTAGACTTCTATCATTGAGTAGCATTACCCTCAGATTTTGCTTGCTTGTACCCGTTATGGTGGTGAATTTGTCATTTGAACCTTGCCTAAAAAAGGCACTATAGGGGTGGCAAGAGCTTTGGCCAGCATCTGGAATCTCAAGGCCGACAGGTGCAGGCCATCTCTGGCAAAGCATCGTAGTCTTTCAGTCATGTCATGCCAGGCAGACAGATACTGGATCTCCTTAGAATGACACCAGAAGCTTAGCCAATTGTTGAAGTCAATCATTTTGTTCTTGTACTGTGGTATTCTGAGTGATGGCAGGATGCTACTCGGGGCTAAGGTCATACCTGCCTAGGCTACAAGATCGGAGAGCTCCTCCATGTCTCTTTTCATGTAGTTTAGGGAAGTCATTCACACCAACATGGACAATGACAGAGTCATATTTGTACTTGTTGTGCAGTGACTTGAGTGCATGCATTATGTGGCGAATCTTGGCACCCTACAGGCAGCTGACAGTAACTTTATCCTTGTTTAGCCTGGTGAGTGGAACATCAGTGTGCCTGACTATAGAGTCACCTATGACTAAAGTGTTGGGTACGTTGTTATGCCTTATGGGCTATGGTTGAGTGGCACACTGAGTTTGTGGGCTATTTGTCATTTGGGTTGTGTTGGGGGGTGGAGATTGCTTGCGTTTCTGCTTTGGAGGTCTCTGTTGATTGAGCAAATTTTTATTGAGAGCTTCTGCGAATGTAGGTGTGTGTTTTGTGTTGCTGCGTGCGTGTTTTGGTGGTGTAGGTTTTGAGGGACTTTGTAATGAGTATGGTGTGGTGCCAGTGTTTACCTTTTCCTCTTGACTGTCTAGTGCAGTCTTGGGTGAAGAGCTTTGCTTCCAGTTTGGCTATATAAGTGCATCTCTCACAGGTTGTGGTGTTGAGTGGTAGGAGGAGAGGTTTGTCTGTGTACATGAGGCAATTGCTGTATTGCCCATCAGGTAGACAGGAGAAAACACCGGGAGCTGACCCTTAGACATGCCTGGTTAGGTGCTTATTTATTAAGTACTAAAAAATGTTTTCCTCTAGACAAGTTAGGAAAGTTGAGTGCTGCAGTAATTTGTAGCTTATTTAGTGCTTACGAGTTCTGAACAAGTGCTGAGCTCAAAGAAACAGATTTGAGTGCTAAAACTAAAAAAACTGGCTAGTTCTAAGGGAAAATGTGAAGAGCAGACTTTATGGCGCTGGGAAATAATTTAACCCTAGCTTAGCGGCGATGCATAAAGAGTACTTTTTTTTTAATATAACAGTAGCAAATGAACAAACTGTTTTAAGCAAATTAACCAGTTAACCAATAAAAAGCTAAAAACTGAGCCCCATACCAGCACTCTTCGATCAGACAAGTTCTAACTGCACACTCCTGCCACTAAAGTGCAGGGAAACTTCTCCAAAAAAAAGATGGTCTGGATTAGTGCTCAATTTCACATCAAAGCTAGATTCAGCAGATCTGAATTTAGTCTATGCTACAGCAGCAACCAAGGCGTACCAATTTCAGAAAGAAATTCAAATAAGCAGGCACAATAAGCCTTTAACCAGCAACTCCCAGCTCAGAAGGGCAGAATCTACCCTCTCCTCCCACAAGAGTGCAGACCACTCCTTCGTAATGTAAAATAACTGGTCCAAAGCCCAAGTGCTTAAACCAGAACTAATAACACTTTTATAATAACAGACACTAAGCCTTCAATCAGCAACTCCCAACTTAGAAGGATGTAAGCTACCTGTCCTGACAGAATAGTGCAGACCACAAACCTTCTTAATGTAAAACAACTGGTCTGAAGCCCAAGTGCTTCAACCAAAGGCTAAGAATTTGTTTGTGTCTTTCGGCTTTTCCCGGTTAGGGGTCGCCACAGCGGAACTCCGGTCCGCTAATGATTGGCAGTAGATTTTTACATGCTGGCTTGCCGGGCCTAACGCACAACCTTCAATGAAGGAATGCCCATTCACGCATGTCGACGCACAGAAGACGCTCTAACTGAGAATCGAACGGGCAACGTCTAACTGTGAGGTAACAATGCTACCGCATCACCACCAAAGGCTTAGAATAACGGTTACAATTTAATCAGGCTACTAACAAGCAGTAATAAATACAGCAGAATAAATGCAATAAAGTAGGAAGAAACAAATACAGTAAACGCAGATGAATAAAGTGCAATTTTTTATATAACTGTAGAAAACAATAATTTTATTAGTATAGGTACTGAGCATGATAATAGATCAGTTGCAGTTTTGCCATGCTGAACTGGAACTGTTTGCTGTTGGTGCATTGGGATTATTTTTAGGAGGTATGTTCTGCCTGTGGTGCTAGAGACAGGATTAATAGAAATGTTGGTGGCTTCACTTTCTGTTGGGCACATAATGGGTGGCTTATTTTGGGCGAGAAGGTTTATTACGGGTGCAGCTTGAATTGTTAAATTCTTGGATTAAGTTAAATGTAGTAAACATGTTTTGAAAACCCTGTGCTCTTAATGGAGCAGGAAACCAAGTTTTGCTTGCTCTTTTTTCTTGTTCTGAAAAAGTCTGCTGAGGAGATTAGGGTAGTGGTTTGATCTGCTCTTTATCTCAACAAATTCAACAGGCTAATCCTTTATGTAAGGATCTGCATGGTAACCTGCCATTCCTTGATACCAGTTTTCCTTTAGGTTTACTGAATGGTCTCTCAGAAAACCATGGACTGTAGTATAAGCCCCACAGAAGGCTTCTGCTGTTTACCCTGACAACTTCATTTCTAGTGCAGAGTGCTTCCCCTCGGCCTTTCCTTTGCCTTCAGTCTTCATTAAAGGTAGCAATAAGGATGTACCTTGTTTGTAGTGGCCTCCTTTTAGACAAAATAAGAATGTGTAGGGGGCAATTTTCAACTGAAGGATAAGTTCTATGGCTTCCCCGTAAATAAGATTTTTGTCAGGCTGGAGCCATATTGCTCCAGTAGAATTCCTTCCTTCCTTAGTAGCTCTGGATATCAGTGACAAGGCTTGAGGGATAGCAAGTAATAGCATCCCATTCTTCCTTACTTTGTCAGCCTACCGGTTCTTGTGTCTTACCTCAGGCAGCAGGGCTTCCTGCAACTCAAGCATTCCATGGTCACAGTGCCAGTTTTCATTTTGGTTTATTTTGGTGAACACATTTATTGACGTTTTAGAAATCAGGTCAACATGATTAACATTTTTAATAGAATGACATGAGCGAAAGTTGTCATTAGTTAACAAATTTCACATTGTTTAAAGAGTTATCGTGTCATTATATTCATGAGTATTAAAGAGTATGTGAAACATTTCCATGCAGAAATTGAAACGAGGAGAAATAGACAGGAAAATGCTTTCTGACCCTGATAATGGCTTATAAGTTGTGATGTTATATTACTAGGCTTGTTACTGAAACCACAGATGTTATGTAGTCCTATCTCGCTGTAATTCTTGCTGGATGGGTTCGGAGCTGATAGGCTCGAGAGCTTTTTACTGGCTCGAGGCTAGCCCCTATCCCATGGTGCCTCATGGCAAATCCCCAGATCTTGTTTGCCGCAAAAGCTTCGAGGTTGTGTCTTATGGCTCATTGGCTAAGTAAACTATTTTTTGCTATATTTAGTCTTTTTCCTACTTTTCTATCCTTTATAAATATTTCTATATCGTTCTTGTCTGTTGTGTGACTGCTTGAAAAGTTATCGACCCCTATTCCCCCCATAGGACTGTATGTTCCGTTTAAGCTAGAGGGCCAGAGTGCCATTTAAGTTAGAGGGCCTTCCTCCCTGTGTGTATATGACTGTTTAAAAAAAAAAGTTTTCTTCTTCTTCCTTTCTCTCTTTATTGTGGTAGTTAATACCTTTTAGTGGTGTTATCTAAATTATCTTCCTGATACTCGAAATGTCAAAAGATAAGGATACGGAGCATAAGGATCATCGCCCTTCGGGGTTTAAAATGTGTGTTAGGTGTGCGCAAAAAAATGTCTCTTACAGACAGCCACACCAGTTGCGTGTATTGCCTTGGTGAAGCCCATTTGCAGGCCCCCTGCACGTTTTGTCACGCATTCAGTACTAGAGTTTTAAATGAGAGAAAGAGGAAACTCATAGATAGGGGTCTCATGACCAGTTCCTCCCAGGAACAGCTGGAACTTAGTCAGGCAGCTCCAAAATCCTCTAAGAGAAAATCATCAGCCCCGGCTTCAGAACCGACTAAAAAGACTGAAGTGCTGGAGCCAAGAAGTTCCGGTTCCGACTCAGCTTCATCCATTTTGGTGCTGTTGGTTTCCTTGGCTCCGAGACTATCTTCGGTACCGAAAATTTTACCTGAAATATAGGTAGAGTCTCCCACCTTGAGATTTTCTAGTTTAGAGAGAAAGAGATCTCCTTCTGTCTCCACCAGATCCTCCAGGACTTTATCAGATGAGGACATCGAGTGGGTGGTGAAGAGGCTGCTTTCGGATCCAGCTCTTGCAAGAAAATTGGCCCCTCCAGACCCAAAGGTCTTGGATCCGATCCCCTTACCGACAACTGTTCCTCCTCCAACTGCTTCACTTTCGGAGCCTATTATTCAGGTTCCTCTGTCTTGGACCCATCGGCTTCGAGGATTCAACCTGCTTCCTCGGCGCCAATTACTCTATCTTCAATGGCTCAGTCTGGAGCCGAGGGATCTGGGAGCCGATGCTCTCATGTCGACTCCGAGGGGGACAGTCACCCTGGGTTCTTATCGAAATCGGCCCTCCGTCTCAGAGCCTTGGCTCAGCTCCCACTTCTGCTTCAGAGCCGTTCCCTCTTGCTAGGAGTCGACCATCCATCCCTTCGGAGCGGAGGTCTTCTTCGGAGTGGGGGGGAGGCTTTCAAAGCTGTAGAGAAGGCTTTATCCTCTGCTAAAGCCATTCCATTGGAACCTGTGTCCCACCAGCAGCAGGCAGCAACCTCCCCCCCCCTGCCACCCTCACAGCATAGGGAACCAGAGGCCCAAGCAGCCCCCATTGGAGGTGCCCCCTCTTCCGAAAACTCCCCATATTATCCCACTGGAGAGCTCTCTCAGAAGAGGCTGTGTAAGAGGAAGCATGTTGCCTCACCTGAGTCTGTCACGTCAGACACTGATTTAGAGGAATCAGAAGGGTCCCCTAGATCCCCTCTGAGAATGTCTCTGTTTCTTACATCCTAGAAATCCTTAGACAGAGGGGTGATTGGAAGGCCTCTAACCCTACTGAGGCTGAATCAGTGTATCTTGAGGCCTTTGGTTCCCGACCTTCCACCTCCTGGTTGACACCGCCTTATGACCAACTTTTGGGGGTCATATCGCGGAAAGCATGGACATCTCCAGATTCAGTGGAACCCATCCAGAGGAGGCCAAATAAGTTTGACAGCACCTGAGGGCAAGTCTTTTCTTAGTAAGAGAGTTCTCGTTGATGTTATGGTGGTAGCAGCGGCCACCAAGAAGGAATTATCTGAGACATCTTCTAATATCCATCCTCCTAACAAGGAGTCCAGGACGATGGATAGGTACGGGAAGCGTACTAGCATACTTTTTCCTTCAGCAGCATTTACACTAAGATCACTGAATTACCTGACTCATTTTACTCATCTTCAGAGGGATCTCCTGAAAGAGTTAGGAGACACCCTTCAGGGTTCAGTAGCTCCGGGTTCCATGGATAAGGTTTCTGCACAGCTCTCCACCCTTGCTTCCAATAGCTAACTCCTCCATGAGGCTCATCTCATACGCGGCAGATGGAGCGAGTAGGGCAGCCGCAGCAGGAATATTTCTCAGGAGACATTTGTGGATACGTCTTTGTAATTTTACGGAATCCTTCAAGTCTTCCTTCACGAACGTCCCCTTTGATGGTTTATCTCTTTTTGGACCCCACGTGAAAGAGACTTTGACTAGGTGCGAGCAGGAAGGGAAAACCTTATCTGCCATCGGAGTCTGTTTCTCTCTCCTGTCCAGACCCTATCCCAAGGGTAATACAGGAGGGAAAATGTGGTTCCATAAATCCCAAAAAGGTTTCCCTCAGGCACAAGGTCAACCCTCCCCCAGAAGCAGAGGGGGAGGATATAATGGAAGATGCTGCCCTTGCGGCAGAGGAGGACCGCAACATCAGGGAGAGAGAGAAACTTTCTCTGATCATTCCCTTCCATCACCCCTGAAGGTTTGCCCGACTGCCCATCTCTGGAGGCGGTCAGGAGTCTATCTCTGTACCCAAGCACCTGGCCAACTATCACTCAAGATCGTTGGGTACACACAGTAATTATCAAGAGGTTACCTGATCCCCTTTGTTTCTGAACCCCCAACAAACCGGTCTCTACCAGATGGTACCACCCATCCAGCTAGACTGTGCAACATCAGAGGTCATCTCGTTGCTGCAAAAAAGTCATCCAAGAAGTTCCTGCAGAGCAAGTAGGATCTGGAACTTACTCTCGATTCTTTTTAGTTCCAAAAAAGACAGGGGACTGGAGGTCAATTCTAGATCTCAGCAGGCTCAACAATCATGTAAAGACATTGATGTTCCAAATGGTTACTCTGCAGTCGATATTACCCTTTATCGGGAAAGACAACTGGATGTGCTCAGTCTATCTTCAGGATGCGTATTACCACATCAAAATGGACAGGCGCTCCAGGAGACACTTACGCTTCCGGCTGGGAGTCAGTCATTTTCAATTCAGAACCCTGCCCTTTGGTCTCACTGCAGCCCCCAGAGTGTTTACCAAATGCATGGCAGTGGGTAACTGCTCACCTGAGACGTCAAGGATTCCAGGTGTTTCCGTACCTAGATGACTGGCTCCTCACTGCTACCACCAAGCATCAACTCATCAGGACCAGGGACGAGACTCTATCCTTGTGCGCCAATCTAGGCATCACTGTAAACCTTATCGCCCTCGCAGCACATTGTATATTTAGGCTCAGAAATAGACACAACCACCATGTCAGTAAGGCTAACACAGGAAAGAGTACTCAGTCAAGTTAGATCCTTGCTAAACAAACAAAAAGTTCAGGCAAGAGTAGTTAGTCTATGGCGTCTGCCATCCTATTAGTTCCTCTAGCTCGCCTACACGAGGAAACTTCAATGGCTGTTATTTGCTCAATGGTCGATGCAAGACCTTCCATTGTCTCACCAGATTTTGATAAACGCATGCAAAAAGGATCTGACATGGTGGTTGCACACAAAACAACTTTTCACAGGTTGTCCACTTGTTCCTCACCAAGAGAAAGCAGTTTTAACCACGGACACTTCCCAGATAGGGTGGGGGAGCATTATCTGGGAATGACGGTCCAAGGTACTTGGCAGAACCACGAGAACCACTTGCACCTCAATGTTCTGGAGATGAGTAGTGCTATATGTGTTGCAAGCACTTCACAGCTCCCTTCCCACCGGGACGATTGCGATTTAGTCAGACAACATGTCTGTTGTGTGGTACATAAACAAGCAAGGGGGAACCAAGTCTTGCATGCTTTGCCGAGAGGCCTTAAGAGTTTGGAAATGGGCGATGGATACTCTACGCTTTCTGATACCAATGCATATCCCGGGGAAATCCAGTGTAATAGCGGACAAACTCAGCCGAGCAATTCTGATGCCTCATGAGTGGTCCCTGAATCCAATGGTTGCAAAGGAGATTTTTCACAAATGAGGCCAGCCTTGCTGCAGTCTATTTGCCACTCACCTGAGCACCAAATGCAGCAGCTACTTTGCCCTCATTCCGAATATGGGGATGTCACCCAGGAATGCTCTAGTTCACGATTGGCCCCCGGGACTTCTTTATGCCTTTCCTCCCTTTCCACTCATCCCCAAAGTAATACACAAAGCAAGCCAGTTGAGGAGTTCCTTGATCCTCATTGCTCCTTACTGGCCTCAACATGTTTGGTTTCCCTTCCTGTGGCCCTACCTTTTGAAGGAACCATGGATTCTGGACTCCTCTCCTAATTCATCAGTCGGGACAGTTCCACCCCTCCATCCACACCCTCAAATTGACAGCATGGCTGCTTCAGTTCCACGAATAGCCAGGTGTATTCCCCTATCCCTTGTGGTCAAACACATTCTAATTTCATCCCATAAATTTTCCACTCAAACTATATTCCAGCAAATGGAAAAGGTTTTCTTTTTCGGCTACGAACCGGGGCTTAGATACATATATGGCTCCTATAGTATCTATATTATCCTTCCTAGCGGCAGCCACGTTCAGTTAGCTGCCATTTCCAATTTCCACTTTAGTTTCATGGGAAATCCAGTCATGCAGCACTGCTTGTGTAAAACCTTCTTAAAAGGAGTTCTTCTCAGGCATCTAATCAAACAGCCATTAGAACCCTGGGACTTAAACTTAGCCCTCTCCTCTTTGATTCTGCACCCTTTGAGTCATTCTCCTTGTCGGACCTAAAATTCTTGTCATGGAAAACATTCTTAGCCATAACATCTGCTAGGAGAGTCTCAAAACTGCAAGCCCTAACTATTCGACCTCCTTACATTATTTTTCACAAGGATAGAGTCTCTCCCAGAACAAACCCTTCCTTCCTTCCTTCCCAAAATATGCTCAGAGCACAGTCTCAATACTTCTATTGAGCTACCTGTGTTTTTTCCGAACCACTGTAATAAGTCAGAGTATAGACTACACCAGCTAGATGTTCACAGAATACTCAGGTCTTATCTACATAGGACTAAAGAATTCAGAAAATCAGATCAACATTTTGTTTCCTTTTCAGACAAAAAGAAAGGCTTGCCTGTTTCTAAGATTACTCTTTCTAAATGGCTTTTGGATTGCATATCATTTGCTTATCAACAAGCTGGCAAACAATTACCTGTCAAAGTTAAAGGTCCCTCTACTAGAGCTGTAGCTACTTCATGTGCCTTTAGATCTAGGCTCCCAATTGATACTATTTGTGCAGCAGCTACTTGGGCAAGACCACATACTTTTGTCACTCATTACAAATTGGATTTGGCCTCCCGGGACAGGTCTTCCTTTGGGTCCACTGTGCTGAAGAGTCTCTTTGCTTGATCCACCTGGGATATGGGTGCTAGAGATGCTGTCCCATCCTACATAACATAAAGAAGTTATGTACTTACCATAGGTTCATAGGTTTATACTAGGCTATTTGCCCTAAGGCATTTATAAGCCTAGCCCAAATTTTTGTGGCTTACGCCACCCCTTATATGAAAAAATACTGTGCCCATTAGTTTGTTGTGCCTCTGTCCAGCAGTGACACAGAGATGATTCCCTGGATAAACCTATGATCTCCCATCCACAGGTCAAGATTTCTCTTGAACAGAGCCAGCGAGGTGCTCTGCCTCACATGGATCGGGATTTTATTCCACAGCATAGGGAGTCTCTGAGTGATAAATCTATCTCCAGCACATCCTATTTATATCCGTGCTAAGGTTTAAGTCGCTTGCTCTAGTGGTTTTTGTGGATTTGGATTTTTTGAGGTGGAGCATGTCCATTAATTCCGGGTTGGACATGGCCTTGTATGTCAGGCACATGTCACCTCTGAGCAGACGGTATGCAACTGAACAGAGCTGGAGTTTCTTCAATCTGGCAGCATATGACAGATTTTGTAGTCCCTTTATCCTTTTGGCGAGGAACTTTTGGGGTCTCTCCAATTGCTGCAGATGTCTGGTGAGATGCATCCCGAATGGGGCATTGTACTCGATCATTGGTCTGATAAGTGAAGAGTACAGGGGAACAATGACCTCACTAGATCTGGATGTGAATCCCTTCATGATCAGGTGGGCAATGTAGAAGGTCTTGCTAACCACTTTAGCAACGTGAGTGTGAAAAGAAAGGCCACTGTCAACCTGGGTCCCCAGGTCCCTGATAACCTTTTCTGTGCTTAGTGGATTGCCACCTATATGGTAGCTTGGGGTTACCTTGTTTTACCCAAGGGTATGACTATACATTTTTTGGCGTTTAACTTCAGGCCATGGCTCTGGCACCAGCTATCTGTTTCCGTGAGTCCCTTCTGAAGGATATCCGTGTCCGATGCACTTTTCCACTATGGCGCCCAGTTTGCAGTCGTCTGCAAACTTTGTCAGCCAAAGTCCTTCCATGTTGGCCTGTACTTCTGAGAAGTAGATGCCGAACAATAGGGGCCAAGGACTGAGCCCTGCGGGACACCACTTGTGACCGGCTTGGAGTCTGACATAGCGCCAGCAACTCTAACCCTGTGGGTTCTGTCCTTGCCAGTTTGCAACCCATCTTGTGACATATGGGTTTACATTTAAGCTGGTAAGTTTTTCTACAATACCCGAGTGGGGTATTGTGTTGAAGCCTTTGCAAGGTCAAGGTAGGTTGTATGGACTGCCTTTCCTCATCAATGGCCTTGGTGACTGTTTCGAAGAAGTCGACCAAGTTCAAAAGGCATGATCTGCCCTTGACGAAGCCAAACTGGGTCGGGTCCAATGTCTGCAAGTCCCCTATATCTTTGTTTATGAGCTCCATTATGATCCTCTCCATAGCTTTGCAGACTAGACTTGTTAAGCTTATGGGGCGGTAATTACCAGGGTCCGTAGAGGCACCGCCTTTGTGGAGTGGGACCACAGTTGCCGTACGCCACTCCTTGGGCACGTATCCTGTGGTGAGACTGAGATTAAACAGCTGCCTTATGTGCGGGTTTGATTCCTCATTTAGCTAGTGTAGCACACAGCCGGGGACACCATCCGGTCCCATTGATGCTGTGTTTTTAGCTTTAGAGAGAGCAGCTTTCACCTGCGCATTTGAGATGTCTGGGAGGCTACACTCTGCTGGGATAGTTATCTCCTTTAGGGGAGAGGGGTGAAGTTTGCACTGAACCTGTCTGCCAGTATGTTGGCAATGTCTGTGGGTTCAGTGATTTTTGTATCATTTTGGACTAATTCTGAGCATATCTGGGAGTTTCCACCCAGGTTCCTAACATAGCTGAAAAAGGCCTTATGATTGTCCTTTGAATCCATGGCAATTGTTCTCTCAAAATTGGCCTTAGTTGATTTTATGAGTGCTCGTATTTTTTACTAATAATGATCAGGGTGACTTCCTTTATGGATATTGTTCTATCATGTAATAGCTTTCTCCTCTTATTGTAAAGTTTGTTAATGGCTGGGGTCCACCAGACTGGACGATTGCCCTTTGTGGAAAGAGTCTTGGTTTTATTTGGGATTGCCTGATCCATGCAGTCCTGGAGGTGTTCATAGAAGGCATTTGTAAGGGCTTCCAGCTTTGGTTGTGGTTTCCACTGGCTCAGGGGCCTTGAAGGATACCACACCAGTCTTGAGTAGTGTGAAGTTTGCTTTAGAGAAGTTCTTCACTGTGGTCTTTTTGTTTGGGGTGGGGCGGATGTGGATTTCCAGTGAGATTAGTTTATGATCAGATCTCACCAATGAGGGATATACTTCCAGTGTGGAGCATTTTGTCCCCATGTTTGTGATAATGAGATCTAGTATATTTTCTCCTCTCGTGGGAACAGTGACTAGCTGTTCCATGGCATTTGAATTTATGAACTCCAGGAACCGTTGGGCTAGAAAGTTAGGGCTTGAGTAAAGTTCCCAGTCTATATTCGGGTAGTTGAAGTCACCCAATATGATGGTGTTTGGAGATACATTTATACCCTCCAGTGTCTTCAGGAAGGCTGTGTGGGGTTCCTGAGTTTGAGAGGGTGGCCTGTAGCGTGCTACAATTTGTAGAGCGGTTTTGCCTATGGTTAGTTGCACCTGGATGGTTTCCGAAGCTTCATGCGTTGCCACCAACCTGGAGGTGTGGGTATCCTTTATGAATATGGATACACCCCCTCCTTTTGTGGTGTGGTCCAGGTTTTGGGGCCGGAACGCATGATATGAGGTAAAACATAACGATGTTCTTCATCTCACATTGCTGCAGTCCTTACACTTGGGTAGTCCGCTGTCCTCGGTCGGCCCGAATATCAAAGTATAAGGCTGACGTCAAGGCGCATTTGACTGACATCAGGACGCCAGGGTACAAATGCGCATGACCGACGCCATATCCTCAGTCTTTTGCCGCATGGTCCGATGCAGAAGCAGCATTGCAAGTGCCGGTTGGCGCTCTGAAATTTTTCGATTTCGGAGTTTCAGACCGAGTCAAAGTTGGCTAAGTACCCGCTAGAATATTTTAGTTTTTCTTGCCTCAGTGGTTTACCGGATGTCAGAAAAGTGAATAATTGTATTTCTTGTGGGAAACAGATACGCATAGAGACTATCATACTTTGTGTATTCCTTGTTTAGGGCCTGAGCACGACGTTGTTGGGTGTCGCTCTTGTGCTAGATTCAATAAGCGCACTATAAAGAGAAGGTTAGATTGTGCCAGGTTAGTCTTGAGAAGCGGTGCAATTATAAAATGCCGCCGGATGCTCCGACGCCCGCTTCTTCAAGAAGCGCAAGGACAAAGCAGTTAAGCCTAGGTTAGAAGAACCGTCCCGCTCCGACGCCGGTTCTTTAGAGGTGTCGGTGGAGCCGGTGGTTCCACGGAGGTTTCTTTGGGATCCCAGGGAGAGACTTTGTTATTGCAGGATGTGGCCTCTCAGGAGGCAGGTCAGGCTGATGGGGCTTCTCAGGTTACTATACTCCCTCCTTCCTAGGGTGGTTAGGCCCTCTCCTTCTGTTTCCAAGGCTTCTCCCAGAGGCAGGCCAGGTTTAGCTTCAGTTGGTGTCACCCCTAGTTCTTCAGGAACTGTGCCCAAGAAGCATATGCTTAAAATGGCAGAAGATTTGATTACTTTGATTAGGGTTCTTTGCCCCTCCTGATAAGAGACCTAGGGTGGAGCCTGAGCTAGGGTTTTGAGCAGGCTTCGGATGTTTCAGAGTCTTCGGCTGAAGACTTGCAGGAGTATTCTCCTTATTCTGATTCTGATGTGGATGATTCTACTCCTTCAGCTTCTCCTCCTGAGGATTTTTCTTTTCAGAAACTCTTCATTCCATGAGGGAGCATTTTAAGTGGGAAGGTCAGGACTTCTCTGATTCCAGGAAAAGGCTTAGGAATTTTTGTTTTACCCCAGCATAGGCCTTTGGCTATACCTCCTGTTTTGGATGTGGTGGAAGATGTTTTACAGAGGCTTCTCTTAATCCTGATTCTTTGCCTCCTGCTCCTGTTAAACCGGATAGGTATTACAGGGTGCCTGAAGCTCATAAGTATCTTTTAAGAATCCTAGGGCAGACCCAGAAACTGTTAGTCAGGGGCCTAAAGGTGTTAAGGCTTCTGTTGTCAAGAATCCGGTTCCTACAGATAAAGAGGCCAGGGCCTTGGATAGATGGGGAAAGAAAGTTTATACTTCTTCCACTCTAGCTATGAGGGCTTTGAATTGCCAGTTTCACATGTTGAAATACCAAAACTATCTCCTTTCACAATTGAAGTCTAAGGTTGATGCTCTGGAAGGTATTGATTGTAAAGAGTTACAAGATTTAGTACATGTTTCTGAACAGGTGGGTAAGAATTCTTTGCAATGTGGTTTTGATGCTGTACAGGCCTCGTCTAGGGTGGCTGCCACTGGGTCAGTTCTTCGCAGGCACGCCTGGCTGAGGGATCAGAATTTATCTGACCATGTTAAAACAAGGATTTTAGATGCTCCTTTACAATCTGATGTGTTGTTTGGTTCTCCTGTTGAGGCAGTTTTAAAGAAAATGGAGGACAAGGCTAAGTCTATGCAGACTGTTAAAGATTTTTTGCAGGTTCATCCTCCAAAGTTTAGTAGAAATTAGCCTACTAAGGGGTGGATGTATCCTTCTTATGATTCCCAGTCTAGGGGTAGATCTAGACGTGGTAGGGGCAGAGCTCAGGGCTCTTTCAGGCCTAGAACAGGGAGTTCTCCTGCACAGTCTTCGGTGAGGCAGGGTCAGTCCTTTCGTAAACAGACCCAATGACCTACCTTTTCAGCTGCCAGAGCCTTCTCGTCTGGCAGCACCTTTGGGAGGAAGGTTGGCACTTTTCAAAGAAAATTGGAGTTTAATTACCCAAGACAGATGGGTATTGGATATCATACACCACGGTTACAGGTTTTATTTCCATACCTTGCCTCCTTTCAAAGGCATGCCAGACGTTCCTCCTCAACAAAGAATAGAGGCTCACAAGCAAATTTCTCTGTTACTCCAAATAGGGGCCATACAGCCGGTCCCTATGCCAGAAGTGGGCCTAGGATTTTATTCTCGCCTGTTCCTAGTACCAAAGAAAGGGAACACGTGGAGACCAATTTTGGACTTATCTATCCTCAACACTTATCTGGACATTCCCAAGTTCAAAATGTTGACGTTACAGCAGCTTTTACCTCTGCTGGGCAAATATCATTGGATGGTAACTTTGGATCTCAAGGAGGCTTATCTTCATGTTCCTATCAGACTGAGTTGCAGGAAGTATCTGCGTTTTCGAGCTGGGACTTCTCATTATCAGTTCTCTGCATTGCCCTTTGGCTTATCTACTGTGCCCAGAGTGTTCACGAAAGTTCTGGCTCCAGTGATAGCTTTCCTCAGGTTAAAAGGAATACAGATCTATCCTTATTTGGACGATTGCCTGATTCTGGCTCAAGGAAGGGACGAGCTTCTTCATCATTTGGATTATGTGATAGCAGTGCTAAGATGCCTGGGGTATTCTGTGAACGAAATAAAGTCCAGTCTAGTACCCTCTCAGGACATGTGCTTTCTGGGTGTGAGACTGAATACAGCATCCCAGATGGCCTTTTTGACCCCGGACAAACAAAAGAATCTTTCCCTTTACTTTCATCAGTTGTCTCATCAGTCCAGGCTGACTGCAAGGACAGTCCTTCAAGCCTTGGGGTTCATGGCATCTTGTATTCTGGTGCTTCCCAATGCCAAACTGCATATGAGGAAGCTACAATGGTATCTCAAAATGTATGGACACAGCACTGCCAGGATTTGGACACTGTCATTCAAATAATACCTTGCATTCAAAAGGAATTGTTGTGGTGGGCTCAGGAATGTCACCTAAACAAGGGACTCTCTGTGACCCGGCCAGAGGCGAGTCAGATTCTAACGACAGATGCCTCAGACAAAGCTTGGGAGCTCATCTGAATGGAAAGTGGATACAAGACAAGTGGCCTGCCAGACTACAGCATCTGCATATCAACTTGAAGGAGATGTTAGCAGTCCAGTTTGCATTAATAGCTTTCAAGGATTTACTTCTTCCAGGGCAGGTGTTGATTCTAACAGACAACACAACTGTCATGTGGTACATCAACAAGCAAGGCGGAACACATTCTTATCCTCTATGCAGGCAAGCAATGATTTTGTGGGAGACTGCTCTCAGTTTACAGCTGAATCTTCAGGCAAGGTTTCTGCCGGGGGCACAGAACTCCTTAGCAGATGTGTTGAGCAGACAAATTATGGATCCCCACGAGTGGAAATTGGATCCCGTGTATTTCAGAAATTGACAGTGTCATGGGGAACTCCAGACATAGATCTGTTCGCTTCTCCACTAAACCACCAGCTGCCAAAGTTTTGCACAAAAGGTTTCATCCCACAGCTTGGAAAGTGGATGCTCTTTCTTTCAATTGGAGCAATCTTCATGTGTATGCCTTTCCGCCTCTGCCTCTCCTCCCAAAGGTACTACTAAAGGCCAGACAAGACAAGCCAAGGATGATTTTGATAGCTCCAGATTGGCCTTGACAGCATTGGTACCCATTACTGAGAAGCCTGGTACGGAAGCCTCCATGGCCTTTGCCTTCGATTCCACACCTGTTGTCTCAGGAGGACAGTCATTTGCTCAATGTCAAGCTTCACTCTCTGCACCTAACAGCCTGGCATATTCTGTTTTTGAACCATAGTGGGCCTCCACTTCCACAGCAAGTTTTGAATGTTATTTTGGAAGCTAGAAGGCCTAGTACAAGGAAAGTGTACGCAGATAAATGGAAGATTGAGTGCAGCAAAGGATTTTGATGTTTCTGAGCCTAATTTAAGTGTGGCTCTTCAATATCTTACTGAGTTACTGGACAACGGTTTGTCCTTTTCTTCTATTAAGGTTCATGCTGCAGCAATTTCTGCTCACTATGATTGTGACCCACCATTGTTTTCTCATCCTTTGTTCAAGCAATTTCTTAGAGGGCAAAGAATATAAGACCCCAACTGAAGAGCTCCTACCCTGCTTGGGATCTCAATTTTGTGGAATCCATGGCAATTTTTCTCTCAAAATTGGCCTTAGTTGATTTTATGAGTGCCTCGATTTGTTTACTAATAATGATCAGGGTGACTTCTTTATGGATATTGTTCTATCATGTAATAGCTTTCTCCTCTTATTGTAAAGTTTGTTAATGGCTGGGGTCCACCAGACTGGACGCTTGCCCTTTGTGGAAAGAGTCTTGGTTTTATTTGGGATTGCCTGATCCATGCAGTCCTGGAGGTGTTCATAGAAGGCATTTGTAAGGGCTTCCGCGAGCTTGATTTGTGGTTTCCACTGGCTCAGGGGCCTTGAAGGATACCACACTAGTCTTGGAGTAGTGTGAAGTTTGCTTTAGAGAAGTTCTCCACTGTGGTCTTTTGTGTTTGGGGTGGGGCAGGATGTGGGTTTCAAGTGAGATTAGTTTATGATCAGAACTCACCAATGAGGGATATACTTCCGTGGGAGCATTTTGTCCCCATGTTTGTGATAATGAGATCTAGTATATTTTCTCCTCTCGTGGGAACAGTGACTAGCTGTTCCATGGCATTTGAATTTATGAACTCCGGGAACCGGCTAGAAAGTTAGGGCTTGAGTAATGTTCCCAGTCTATATTCGGGTAGTTGAAGTCACCCAATATGATGGTGTTTGGAGATACATTTATACCCTCCAGTGTCTTCAGGAAGGCTGTGTGGGGTTCCTGAGTTTGAGAGGGTGGCCTGTAGCATGCTACAATTTGTAGAGCAGTTTTGCCTATGGTTAGTTGCACCTGGATGGTTTGCGAAGCTTCGTGCGTTGCCACCAACCTGGAGGTGGTGGGTATCCTTTATGAATATGGATACACCCCCTCCTTTTGTGGTGTGGTCCAGGTTTTGGGGCCGGGACGCATGATATGAGGTAAAACATAACGTTCCATGTTTGTAGTCCATCTCGCCTACATTCTTACATCCCTCACTCCAACCCCTTTCCTGTTTTCTGGGGGATCTGGTGGACTATACTGGTGCTGCCTGACATAGTTCTATTTTGTTGTCCACCTGGCATGGATTATATTTTCAAAATCATTTGTCTGTGTTTATGCAACTCTTATACTGGTCTTACCTGATAGGTATTTATTGCTTTCTTGCAAACTAGATCTGGGGATTTGCCGTGAGGCACCATGGGATAGGGGCTAGCCTCAAGCCAGTAAAAAGCTCTCGAGCTTTAGTATCAGCCGAGTCGGAGCCGAATATCGGCTCTGAACCCATCCAGCAAGAATGTGAGCGAGATGGACTATAAACATGGAACGTTATGGTAAGTACATAACTTCTTTTTTCCCAATATTTATTTAATTTCAGGATTATTTTTGGCTAGAATTTAAAGTCTGTAGACTAAGACCAGCAATCATAACTCATCCAGTTATAGCCAATTTCCATACATCATGACAGTAATGAGCGAATTCCTGTCACAGTATAACCAGATTAAGCAATTTCTGAACAAGAGTTGTCCATCTCCACCCACCTGTAAAAGACCCCTCTCATCAATGGGACTTGGGAGTTCACAGCTTAAATATTCCCCTGTCCATCTTATGATTCTTGTCATTTACAAGGCATTTGAAATTCATCTCTCATGGAAGACCATGTTCTTAGTGGCCATTAACTCCACCAGGTATATTTTTGAGTTTATTTGGTGTTCTACATAGAGTAGGTGTATGTCAAGACTAAACTTAATGTTCTGAAGACTTTATTGGAAGCTATTACTCAACATTTCCTTCGGTCTTCCTTTGTTCTTCCTGGGCACACAGCTGGGAAGTGGACTATATTTTCCATACATTGGAAGTTTGTCAGCAGTTAAGATTTTACTTTAGTGGTGTACATCTGAACAGGAAGATGTGCCATTTTTTTATCTTTGCACTAAGCAAAGTGACGAACAGACCCTAGCTATGTCCATCTCCTTTGTCCTTTGTCATCAGATGGCTAACTAGCCATAGCCACTTGAGTCCTCTGTGTATGTCTTCTCTAAGCATTATGGTTTGCAACTTCATTCCAGAAGCAGAATTTCCTTCAGTACATCGTTGCTTCTGGATTTGGCCTTCTGATTTCATTTGTATAACCTTTCTCATACCTCCCTCCTGTGTCCTTTTAGGATTTGGGAATACCCAAGAGTTAACCTTCAGCATAGGACCCTTGAGGTAAAATTTCGCAGGTATGTACATGTCAGTTGACCCACTGCAGCAAGTACTTTTGCTCGTCTTCTAGCTCCCAGTGTGGCTGGTTGATCATGTCAGCATGCATCAGAGGTTCCAGCCATGAATATTACAAGTTTGTAATTGCATATCAGTATTGATGTCTAGACTGAAATCAGTGTTGCAGCATTCCTGATAAATGAGTTGTCACTGCTGACATCCACCTGGGGTACCAAAGCTTTACCTTTCATAGGTTGTACTTCCAATATGTGACCTCATCTTGTATGTGTAGGAATGTAAAGACAGAGTTACGAGCATGGATCTTCAGACTATCTCCCCAGCAGCCCGAATGCAGGTCATGGATCTGTCTGACTGTTCACTGTTTGGTCATTGGTACTTTTACTTTGTTAGTTTCGTTCAGATAAGTACCTGTTGGGTAACTTTCCTGTTTACACTATATTTTATTGTTTAAAAGTTGTAGATGTCAGCTAGAAGGGCAAATGTGAGTGCAGTGGACAGATTCTGTACAAGGACTTGCTTACCAAGTATCTCTTTTGCCTGGTCTCAGAACACAATCACAAAGACTGCTCTGTTTGTCTGTCTTTCATTCCAAAAATCCTTATGTCTAGGTTCTCAGATCTCAAATCTTAACACCTTCCTGGAGACCCAGCATCTTAAATGGCTGTCCCAGTCCAAGATGGCTGAATTGGCTTTATCACACTTCTCTCTTCTACCAAAGAAAAAGCATAAGAGGCCTTGAACGGATCAGCAGTCAACGTTTCTGACTCTGATGTACCTGCTGAGGTTGCAGAACCTATGAAACATTAGACTTCTACTCATTTGCCAGCTATAGAGGCCCTGTCTGAGGCCAGTATGGATCCTGAGGCCTTGCAGTCTGCCAATACATTTAAAGGAACTGCACCTCATTATATCAGAAGGACTGCACAACGTACCACAAATTTTAATTAAGGAAGAGATTCCAGGCTCTCTAATAAAGGTCAGGCAGGGTTCTGAACCTCCGCACCTCATCCAGGCAGACATCACCTCATCCAGGCAGACATCACACACACAGACAGAAAAACAGAAGACTAAGCATGTGCCCCCCCCCCTCTTCTGCAAGGGTTGTTAAAGGGATTATGTCCTTAAAACTTTCCATTAAACCCACCCTGGATTCCTCCTGTTTGGATGAGTAGCAGGGGGAGGAGGACACAGAACTTTCCCTGGATTATTCATAGGAAAGGTGTTTTATTCCTGGATTTATTTCTTTTCTCTAGCAGCAAGAGAAGGGAGGCAGTGGAGACCCATTCTAGACCTGTCTACCCTGAACACATATCTGAAGGTACCCTCTTTCAAAATGTTGTCCCTTCAGATGCTTCTTCCTTTCATTCTACCACAGGCTTTCCTAATGTCATTAGATCTGAAGGACACTTACCTACACGTCCTTATCCATTCTTCCTGTAGGAGACTCCTGCGGTTTTTCTGTGTCTCCTCAAATGTTCAGTTTACTACTCTGCTGTATGGCCCTTCCACAGCTTCAAGAGTGTTCACAAAACTGTCTAGCACCTGTAGTAGCCTTCTGCCCCACTCAGGAAGTTCATATCTTCCCCTGCCTGGATGATGATCTGATCCGGGCTGCTTTTCCAAAAATCCTTCTGCAGCATCTTCAGTTCACCTGTTATCATCTGACATGTCTGGGTTTTACTGTAAACTGCAGAAAGTCACACATGGTCTTTACACATGACATGGTGTTTCTAAGATGCAGACTGGACACACACAAAATGAATACCTTCCGTCCTTAGGAAAAGGTTCTCAGTTTGTCAAAACACTTCCAAGACTTTCTTCCACACCCCATTGTTCCACAAGGGAGATGCTAAGGGCCTTGAGATTCAAGTCAACAGCCATTCTTATGCTTCCCCTTGCCAGACTTCACATGAGAAAAATCCAGTGGTATTCAAAATCTGTGTAATCACAGCACTGCCAACCCCTTAGAGACTCTGATTCCCCTTCTCCCTTGTATCAAGAAGGAGCTAATTTGGTGGAAGGAACAAGTCATCCTTAACCCACGATTGTCTTTCTTACCTCATCTTCCTCTTCAACAGGTTTAAATGAATGCCTCAGATGAGGGGCTGGGAGGCCTGGACAGGATCTGACTGAATGCAGGGAGAGTGGCAGTCTCAGTTCTTTAAAGAGCACATTAACTTAAAAGAAATGAGAGTTGTTCAATAAGCCCTTCAGATTTTTGCTCACGTTTGGAAACCAGGACCCCTCCAGGTGTTCACAGACAGCACCACATTCATGTGGTACATGCACAAGCAGGGCAGCACCAGGTCTTACCAGCTATGCAGATTGGCACAGGTGGCTTGGAAACTAGCAACACAAATGAACATCACACACAGTAACATACATCCTTTCTCAGGACAGTGTATTAGGAGACTGCTTAAGTTGCTGCCTGGAAGACCCCCACAACTGGGCAGTGACCAAGGAGGTCTTTCTCAACATCACTCTTCAGTGGGGCACCCCCTTGGATACACCTCTTTGCTTTATCAAGCAACCATCAACTCTCCCAGTTCTGCACCAGGGACCCTTGTCCCACAGCCAGAAAGACAAATGCCTTCTCTTTCCAGTCGACAGGGAAGATTTCTGTATGCCTTTTTTCCTCTGCCTCTTCTTCCAAAGATCCTTCTCAAAGCACAAAGGGAGACACCCAGACTCCTACTGCTGGTTCCATTCTGGCCCACACAACAATAGTTTCCCCCACTTTTTCACCTGCCAAAGGGAAATCCCAGGAGAAATCATCTACAGCTGGACCTTATAACTTAGCAAAATGGATTGCTGCTCCATCCAGAAGTTCCATCTCTCAGCCTGACCCTATAGATGATAGGATTTTAATCCCTCATATTTTCTCTGAAGAGTTTCTGCTAGTACTACAAGAGGCTAGGAGACAGACTACTAGAAAATCTAGGGTTTTTGGGAGTGTTTACTTTTGGTTCTTCTTACAACTTGAGACTGATCAGGTGTTTCTTTTGTGGTTTGTTGGTATTTCAAGTAATGTGGACATTTTTTAATGCAGATTTTCTTCTAGAAAAAATGGAAGCATTTCTTTGCATCCCCAACCACCACCAGCCCCTCTGCTATTGACCTCTTACTCCCCTCCATAACTCATTTATGCGTAGTTGAAGAAGGGGTGCCATCATTGCAGCTGAAGAGAGATTTGTTCAGTTTGACCCTATGATCATTTTTAGACCTTTTTGGAAAACAGGCGATTTTTGCAAAGAAATGTAATTTCCTTGCTTATCAGCAACACCCATATGATTTATCTGTAGTAATTTTCCAAATGTTGTACTCTATTTTTAAGGAAGGTTAGAGAGTTTGTATCACAGTACATAACTTAACCATGTACAAAAATAATTCTCATTTTTATTTAGTGGTAGACATAAATTAAACGTGAATAATTGCACTTGCTGAATCTTTCATATCTGAAGTAGTTTACTTCATTTGATCTTCAACCTGTGGGTACCGGATCAGTATCGGATCCGAGCTGGCAATTTCACTAGCATCTGTTCCGAGCTCCAAGCTCCTCCCTTTACCCATAATACACCACCACTACCTTCCAACCCCCAGATCTCGTTTGCTGCGACTAGCTATAAGAATCGTGATTCTGAGCTCTGAGTTGAGTTGAGTTGGGTTGTTTTGGTATTTTTAGTGTTTTTTGAGTGTAGTTTTGTCAGTGTAGGTTTCCTGTCTTCCTCCCCTCGCTGGTGCGTCGAGTGTTGGGCTTTTTGTTTAGTTTTAGGAAGGTAGTTAGTTTAGTGTACAACTGTCTTCACCTCCCCCCTCAGCGTTGTGTGTGCTTTCTGAGAGTGTGGTGAGTGGGTGTGTTGTAGAGAAATATTTTTTTTTTGTCTATATCTTGTTTAAATTTCTCTAAATTTTTGTGCTGGACATGGCTGATCTTTAAGCCATGGCCAGTCTTTAAGACATGCACTGAGTGTGGCCATAAATTGTCACCCGCTGATGGCCACACTCTGTGTGATGTGTTTGGGTGCAGCTCATTTGAGTACTGATTGTGCTATTTGCACAGGTTTTAACCCACGCGCCATTAAGGATAGACAGGCCAAGTTAGCCTTGAAAGCCCTTCTACAGAGGCGGCTGCCTCTTCTGCTTCTGTTACTAGACTACAGCACAACCTGGTTAAGGAACTGGCTGAGTCTCCCCAAAAGTCCATATCGCAGGAGGACAGAGACACATCCTCAGCGAGGATGGCTACTTTGACAGCGATTCCCAATATGTCCATGCGACTCTTCTCACATGCTACCGAAGGGGCGGCTAGGGCAGCTGGGTCCAGCGTGTCCATGAGGCGTAATGCCTGGCTCAGATTAGGTCAAGTCACGAAACCCTTCAAGGCGTCTTTTGTGAATGCCCCTTATGACGGTTCTACCCTCTTTGGTAAGACCGTCCGAGACACCTTGGTCCAGAGTGAGAAAGACGGGAAGACACTGCCATCAGAATCTGCTTCTTGAACCCTCAAAGATCCTTTTCCCGGAATCAACGAGGGCAAAAGATGTGGTTCCAGAAGTCTCAGTATTCCCGGTACACTCAGGGCTCTTCTTCCCCTAGAGGCAGAGGGGGACAGGATAGACGCCAGCCCAGAGGCAGAGGGGGTTCGAGGAATTTTGGGTCTCAAGAACCTTTCTCGGACAGGCCTGCACAGCAACCCTGAGGGGTTGCCTGACTGCTCTACTCTGGAGGCAGTCGGGGGTCGCCTGTCATTGCACCTGACGGCATGAGGGGTATCAGACCATTGGGTGCTTCATATAATTTCCAGAGGATACTCGATCCCATTTGTGGTTCCTCCCAAACCTCTCAAAACACCTCCTGGACATACCACCCATGCAAAGGGAGGCAGCAGCACTAGAAATTTCCAAGCTGCTGGAGAAACGAGCCATCAAACCCATCCCCCTAGATCAGTCTGGATCGGGCATCTATTCCTGGTTCTTTTTGGTGCCAAAGAAAACGGGGGACTTATCTACCCTGAACCTGTCAGTTGCCAAAGAAAAGTTTTGGATGGTCACCTTACAGTCCATAATGCCGTACCTGCAAGAGAGTGACTGGATGTGCTTGTTTGACCTCCAGGATGCTTACTATCACATAAAGATTCACAGAAGCTCCAGGAGGTTCTTCCGCTTCTGGCTAGGAGCCAATCATTACCAGATGTTCTTCGTGTTTCACTGCTGCAGTCATTACATTTGGGTTATCCTGCTGGCAGGTTGCCCTCAGTTGGCCTGAATTCCAAAGTCTTGGGTCCTGCGTCGGTTGCTGTCATCTCTTCTCTGATGTCAGGTCGTCAGGGGTATAAAAGATGCAGCCGACACCATTTTATTCAGTCTTTCTTGCCGCGCGGTGCCCAAAGCAGAAGCAGTTTGCAAGTGCAGGTCGGCCGACTCCTGAAATTTTCGTGTTCAAGTTTCAGATCCGAAGTCTTCATTAAAAGCTAAGTACCACATTGGGGAAACTTTTTTTCTTGCTCCAGACCGATGTCAGAAAAAGTAAATAATTGTGTTTCTTGTGGGAAGCAAATACATCATAAGGACTTTTATTCTTACTGTATTCGTTGCCTAGGCCCTGACCTTGACGTTTCTAGTTGTCGGTTTTGTGCTAGATTTAACCAACACACTATTAAGCATCAGTACGATTTTGCATTAAGCTATTTTGGGCGAAGATTTAATTATACAATGTCGTCGGATAGCCATCCGACTATCGGAGTTCACAAAAAACGCAAAGAAAAAGGCAACCGAGGTCCAAAACCGATGTCTAAGCTTCTCCTAAGCAGGTCGCTAGTTCGCTGGTTCTCAGGCACTTTCACAGCCCCTGATGCCCACTACTTTAGAGTCGCGTGCCGCCACCGACTCCCACGTGGAGTTGACCAGGCCGCAGAAAACTCAAGGTATTGGAGCCTCGGAGATTATTCCCTCAGATGGGTCCGGAGCCGCTGAGCAGGCATCGGCTTCTGAGGGTGTATTCAGACCTAAACAATTATATATTAAACCGACTTCAAAGACTAAAACACCTTTAAAGACAGAAGCAGGTTCACCAGCCACAAGGACAGGCCTCCATGCCCAAAAAACACATGCTCAAAATGGCCGAAGACTTGATTACCTTGATCAGGGGTTCCCATCCCCCTCCTGATAAGAGGCGTAGGCAAGAGAAAGACTATGAATCTTCAGATCAGGTTTCCATTTCTTTTGATTCCTCTTCTGATCAGGAATATTCTCTTCCCCCTATGAGGATTCTGATGCTGAAGAATCAATTCCTTCAGCTTCTCCTCCTGAAGACTACTCTTTTGGGTAAACCTTGCATACCATGAGGGAGCACTTCCACTGGGAGAGCCAAGATTTTTCAAAATCTAAGAAAAGGCTCAGAGACTTCCTTTTACTTCCTCAGCACAGGCCTCTAGCTATTCCACCTGTGTTGGACATTGTAGATGATGTGTTCTCGGTGTCCAGTCTGACCCCTGACTCTTTACCTCCAGCTCCTGTAAAGCCAGACAGATAATACAGGGTCCCTGATTCTCATAAATTCCTTTTCAAAAACCCTACTGCAGACCCAGAAACTATTTCTCAGGGTCCAAAAGGGGTCAAGGCTTCTACTGCAAAAAACCCTACCCCCTCTGATAGGGATTCTAGGGCTCTGGATAGATGGGGAAAAAAGATTTACACATCTGCTACTTTGGCTATAAGAGCCTTGAATTGCCAGTTTCATATGCTCAAATATCAGCACTATATCATGACATTGTTTAAACAGAAAATGATGGCAAATTCTGAATGTGCAGAAAACAAAGAAATACAGGATTTATTGCATGCAGCTGAACAAGTTGGAAAGCATACTTTGCAATGTGGTTTTGATTCTCTGGAGGCCTCCTGCAGGGCCACTGTTTCGGGTTCTGTCATTAGGAGGCATGCTTGGTTAAAAGAACAAAATCTGCCTGACCATGTTAAAGCAAAATTATTAAGTGCTCCTTTACAACATGATACTTTGTTTAGTGCTAAGGCAGAAGATGTGTTAAAGAAAATGGAAGACAAAGCTATATCTATGCAAATGGTCAAGGATTTCTTACAGGTACAGCCTCCTAGATTTAGCAGACACTGGCCTACAAAGAATTGGTCCTTTCCAGTCTCAGACAGACCTCAAAGGGGCAGATCCAGACGCCCTAGAGGCAGATCACAGCCGCAAGGATCCTACAGGTCTAAGCAGTGGAGTGTGCCTCTACCTCCAAAGGTGGAGAGGACAAATCACAATCATACAGGAAACAGTCCCAATGACTTCTCCCTGCCTGCATCAGGCACTTATCTTCTGGCAACACCCGTAGGGGGGAAACTAGCACTTTTTTCTCAAAATTGGCACATTATAACCCAGGACAAATGGGTTCTGGACATAGTGTCTCAAGGCTACATGCTTCATTTCCATACCCTACCAAGGGCAAACGGTTGGCCAGACCTGCCAAAAAATCAATGGGCAGAGGCTCAAAAACAAGTCACAGCTCTCATGAACATGAGGGCTATTCAACAAGTGCCTCAGCAAGAGCAGGGACAAGGATTTTACTCAAGACTGTTCTTGGTACCCAGAAATGACCAATCATGGAAGACCAATACTGGACCTATCTATTCTAAACACTTTCCTGGATATACCAAAATTCAAGATGTTGACCTTACAGCAGCTTCTGCCCATGCTGGGCAGCAAGGCTTGGCTCTTGACTATAGACCTAAAAGAGGCATACCTGCATGTCCCAATCAGACAATCATGCAGAAGATACCTCAGATTCAAGGCTGGCTGAAAGCATTACCAATTCTCTGCACTGCCCTTTGGCTTATCTACTGCTCCCAGGGCCTTCACAAAGTGCCTGGCACCAGTAATTGCTTACTGCAGACAAAGAGGAATGCAAATATATCCTTACTTGGACGACTGCCTTATACAAGCAGAGAACAAGGACATTCTACTACAGCATCTGACGTTTGTGATAAGACTTTTAACATGCCTAGGGTACACAGTCAATAAAAAGAAATCAAAACTAGTACCCTCTCAAGAGATAATATTCCTGGGTGCAAGCTTAAATACAACTGCCCAGATGGCTTATCTCACTCCGAAAAAACAAAGGCAACTGACTACCTATTTCAAGGAAATGGCAACAAAGGCCCAGTTATCTGCAAGAAAAATTCTGCAGGCTTTGGGCTTCATGGCATCCTGCATCTTACTAATTCCATATGCAAGACTGCATATGAGGAAAATTTAATGGTACCTAAAAAGTGTTTGGACGCAACATTGCCACAGTCTGGAAACAATGATTACTCTAATTCCCTGCCTGCAACAGGAGTTTCGATGGTGGGCAAAGGCTTGTCACTAAAACAAGGGACAGCCTTTCTCACTACCCCCAGCCAGGCAGAGCCTAACAACAGATGCATCAGATTATGCCTGGGGGGCACACATGGCAGGAAGAGGCATTCAGGGCACCTGGTCCACAAACCAAAAGCATTTACATATCAATCAAAAAGAGATGCTAGCTGTTCAAAATGCCCTGACAGCCTTCAAGGGCCTACTTCATCCGGGACAACTACTGATAAAGACAGACAACACCACAGTCATGTGGTACATAAACAAACAGGGGGGCACTCATTCTTATCCCTTGTGCAGACTAGCCATGGCTTTATGGAACACAGCATTGACTTACCAAGTTCATCTGCAGGCACAATTCCTGCCAGAAAAGGAAAACACTCTGGCAGACGAACTAAGCAGAAACCTCATGGATCCCCACGAGTGGCACCTGGATCCACAAGTCTTCAGCATGATAACAAAGAAATGGGGACGCCCAGACATAGATCTATTTGCCTCCTCTCAAAACAATCAACTAAAAAAAATTCTGCACAAGGACTTATCACAGACAAGCTTGGAAAGTGGACGCCTTATCTTTCAACTGGACAAACCTATCAGTATATGCCTTTCCTCCTCTACCTCTCCTCCCCAATGTACTCCTAAAGGTCAGGCAGGAGAAACCAAAAATGATTCTGATTGCCCCAGACTGGCCACGCCAGTACTGGTATCCGATCTTAAGAAACCTGTCCCAAAGCCCAGCCTGGACCTTACCTCAAATACCTCATCTACTGTCCCGGCAAAACAGTCAGATTCTGCACAGCCAACTCAGGACCCTAAACCTGGCAGCATGGTGGATAATGTAGCCATACAAACCACACCTCTCAGTAAAGCTGTGATGGATGTCATTTTAGAAGCCAGAAGGCCTAGTACTAGAAAATCCTATGCTGGGAAATGGAAGAGATTTTGCGCTTGGAACCAAGCTCAAGGAACTGACACAGCTGTCCAAAATATGCCTCAGATTTTGCAATACTTAACCGAGATGCTGGACAAAGGCCTATCTTTCTCATCAATTAAAATCCATGCCTCTGCCATTTTGGTTCATTACAATACAGAGCCATTACTATTTTCACATCCTTTATTAAGACAGTACCTCAGAGGAGCCAAAAACTTAAGGCCTCCAAGGAGAACGCCAGTACCTGCATGGGACTTCAATTATGTCTTGGAAAAACTCACCTTACCTCCTTTTGAGCCAGCTGCTACTGCAGATATAAAATTCTTATCGTGGAAAACAGCTCTGCTCCTAGCAATAACTTCTGCAAGACGAGTTTCAGAGCTACAGGCTCTCATGGCTGTGGAACCCTTTATCATTTTTTATCCAGACAAGGTCTCTCTGAGAACAAACCCTACATTTATGCCTAAGGTGGTATCCAATGTAGCCCTTAACCAAGCTATTCATTTACCAACCTTTTATCCAAATCCACAGAACAAGGGGTACAAAATTCTGCATTCTTTGGACGTACACAGATAACTTAGATTCTACTTGGACAAAACTAAAGTTTTCAGAAAGAAAGAACAATTACTAGTGGCGTATGCCAGAGCATCACAAGGAAAGACTGTCTCCAAGCAAACTATTTCAAAGTGGATAGGTCACTGCATTCGTTTCTGCTACTCACAGCATGGCAAACCAGTGCCTAAGGGCATTAGGCCACATTCAACCAGAGCTGCAGCCACTTCTACAGCCTTTTTCAGGGGAGTACCAACCAAAGACATTTTAGAGGCTGCCAGGAGTTCAGTGCATACCTTTACAAAACATTACAATCTGCCTCTTTACTCTAAATCCAGGGCAGGCTGTGCCACTGCAGTTCTGCAGGGCCTCATAGCCGCTTCTAATGCTGTTTAACTCAAGCCCCCCAACCATAGCTTTGGAACTCAACCCAAATGTAATGATTGCAACAGTGAAACACGAGGAACATAGTACAGTTGTGTACACTTACCATAAATGTAGATGTTCGAGTGTATTCACTGTTGCAGTCCAGGTTACTCACCCGCCATCCCCCTTATTTTTGCGGGAACTTATCTTTACTTCTGTAATCTATACAACCTAGGTGGTGTATTTGCTTATAGATGAAGGTAAAGCTTATTTCCGGGCAATGTATGTTTTATTTACTCAAATTTTTCCTACCCTTTTGTGGGCACCTGACATCTGGGGCAAGAAAAACTGAATAAAAATGGCGTCGGCTACATCTTTTATACCCCTGACGACCTGACATCAGGGAAGAGGTGACAGCAGCCGACGCAGGACCCAAGACTTTGGAATTCAGGCCGACTGAGGGCAACCTGCCAGCAGGATAACCCAAATGTAATGACTGTAACAGTGAATACACTCGAACATCTACATTTATGGTAAGTGTACACAACTGGATTTTTCCAAGCCCTACCCTTTGGTCTCACCACAGCCCCCAGGGTGTCCACCAAAGTGATGGCAGTAGTAGCTGCTCACCTGAGGCTTCAGGGGATTCAGGTCTACCCTTACCTGGACGATTGGCTCCTTATTGCTCCCACCAAGTGTTTCCTATGTCGGACCAGAGATTATCTCCTAAAGCTTGCACTCCACTTGGGGATTACAATTTATGTATCCAAATCTCTTCTGAATCCTGTCCAGGTGATAGACTACATAGGGGCACAGATAGATGCACTACAGACAGAAATCTTCCTGACCATGGAGAATGTTCGAAACCTAAGGATGCATGTTGCCTTCATCTACCGTGCTCACCTTCCCTCGACAGAATCGGTTTTGAGGGCCCTAGGTTCTATGGCGGTGACCATAATGCTTCTTCCGAGTGCTTGTTTACATATGCGAGTACTACAGTGGACTCTAGCGATGCAATGGTCCCTGTTGGACACCTCAACCGAGTCTGGGGGTCATCCTTCCTTTGGTGGATGCATTCTCCAGAAATTCTGGAGGGATGACCTTTTGTTCCAACTCCTGCCCAAGCCACAGTGACCATGGATGCTTCCCAACTTGGGTGTGGAGGGCATTTTTGGGGAAGGGCAGTCCAAGGCATGTGGTCCCTGATCGAGACTAGCTTGCATATCAATGTTCTGGAGATGAGGCTGGTCCTTTTAGCGTTGCGCATATGAAACTGGCAATTCAAGGCTCTTATAGCTAAAGTAGCAGATGTGTAAATCTTTTTTCCCCATCTATCCAGAGCCCTAGAATCCCTATCAGAGGGGGTAGGGTTTTTTTTGCAGTAGAAGCCTTGGCTGCTCCAGTTCCATTAATTGCTAGGACTTCTGGATTGTCTTCTTCAGTCAGGTCTATTCTGGTAGCAGTTCATAAGTCGTCTACCAGGAAGGTTTATTGTAGCAAATGGAAACGTTTTTCCTTTTGGGCTTCTCAAAGGAGTGTAGACCCTTTCACGGCTTCTGTTTCAGCTATTCTCGATTTTCTGGCAAATATTTTTCAACAAGGAGCTAACTTTTCTACAATCAATTTTCAATTAGCTGCCATCTCTCATTTTCACATGGGCGAGAATTCTGCTTCTCTAGCCTCTGGGAACCATTGCAATCCAGTCAGTCAGACAACATGTCAGTGGTCTGGTATATCAACAAACAGGGAGGTACCAGATCTTACCCCCTTTGTTGCAAGGCCATGAGAGTTTGAGAATGGGCGATCTCCACTGGTCGTTTTTTGGTAGCAATGCCTGTTCTGGGATGGTCCAACATTCTAGTGAACAAACTAAGCCGGACTATTCTAATGCCTTATGAGTGGTCCCTGAATCCTTCAGTAGCGGAGCAGATCTTTCTAGAGTGGGGTCAGTCTTGCTGCAATCTCTTCGCATCTCCTTCCAATGCGAAGTGCAGCGAGTTCTTTGCTCTGAACTCCCAGCCGGGGGAGTCCCCAAGAGACACTCTAGTCCATGCTTGGCCTCCCGATCTTCTGTATGCTTATCCTCCTGTACCCTCTATCCCGAGCTTTCTACGGAAAGCTTACCAACTGGAGAGCAAAGTGATCCTCATTGCCCCATTTTGGCCTTGCCAGGTATGGTTTCCCTTCCTTTGGTGTCATCGTCTGGCTCGATCTTGGATCCCATTCAGGATCTCATTTCACACCCCCCGCGGGTCCCTCATCCGAGTCTGGACAGTTTGAAGCTCACAGCTTGGCTGCTCCAGTTCCTTTAATTGCTAGGACTCCTGGCTTGTCGTCTTCAGTCAGGTCTATTCTGGTAGCAGTTCATAAGTCGTCTACCAGGAAGGTTTATTGTAGCAAATGGAAACGTTTTTCCTTTTGGGCTTCTCAGAGGAGTTTAGACCCTTTCACGGCTTCTGTTTCAGCTATTCTCGATTTTCTGGCAAATATTTTTCAACAAGAAGCTAACTTTTCTACAGTCAAGGTTCAACTAGCTGCCATCTCTCATTTTCACATGGGCGAGAATTCTGCTTCTCTAGCCTCTTCCAGACTGTGTAAAGCTTTTATTAAAGGTACCTTCCTCTTGCGTCCTATTCCTCCATGGGACCTTACTATGGTCACGCCACCATTTGAACCTGCGGCAACCACAGATCTTAAGTTTTTGTCTTGGAAAACAGCATTTCTAGTGGCTATCACCTCTGCTAAGAGGGTGTCGGAACTACAAGTGTTGTCTGTTAGTTCCATATATGATTTTCCATAAGGACAGGGTTCCCCTTCGCACCAATCCTTCCTTTCTGCCAAAAGTAGCATCACAGGTTAACATCAATAAAACCATCAATTTACCTGTTTTCTTCCCAAATTTTGCTAACAAAATGGAATACAGACTTCACTTGTTGGATATTCATAGACCGTTATGATTCTATTTACACAGGACTAGAACCTTTTGCAAATTTGATCAATTTTTTGTGTCTTTTTCTAAGCCCTTTTTGGGTAAACCCATCTCTAAGGTCACCATTGCTAGGTGGCTCTCCTTGTGTATCCTTCAGCTCTATAAGGATAAAGGTTTGTCTCCTCCGGGTCAGGTGAAATCTCATTCGACTAGGTCCATGGCTACTTTTGCGGCCTTTTGGTCGAGTCTCACTGGATATTTGTTCAGCAGCTACTTGGTCCTCATCTCATACCTTTATTTCTCACTATAAATTGTATTTGATTTCTCAAAGGAGAGCATCCTTTGGTTCCATGGTGCTCCAGAATATCCTTCCATGATGGCCACCCAGGAAGCTGGGGACTCTGTCCCACAGATTGAAGATCCAATGAAGTAAACTACTTCAGATAAAGAAGTTATGTACTCACCATAACATTACATCTGAGTAGTTCTGTTTCATTTGTCTTGAACCACCCCTCCCTCCTTCCCCCTGGCCTTACCATATGGACAGCCTTTTTGGCTGATTTTAGGTGCGTAAGGTGTCTTTTGAGGTCGGGTTCTCAGTGTAAGTTGCAGCAAACTCGATCGTGGTGTTGGAAGATAGTACTAGTGTATTATGGGTAAGGGGAGGAGCTTGGAGCTCAAAGCAGATGCTAGTGAAATTGCCAGCTCGGATCCGAAATGGATTCGGTACCCACAGGTTGAAGACAAATGAAGTAGAACTACTCAGATGGAACGTTATGGTGAGTACATAACTTCTTTTTACAAGCTTATTTTATTTCTGAACCATGTTTTTAAACATTCTTTGTAATCAAGCAATGAGTTGTCTTTTTTCTTTTCTTTTTTTTTTTGTCTTATCCAGGTGAAAAGTGTGTTTAATATGACTGCAAAGGAAGGAAGGAAAAGGTCAATTAGTGCTCTTGTAGCTGTTGGAAACAAAAATGGTGCTGCTGGTAAGCCATTAAGCATGTATCAGTTTTCAAAGTAACATGACGGAACTGTTTCCTTCTGATACTTAGACTTGACCCAGATTTATCTTTCACAGTGTGTTCTGATTTACTGTAACTTGTACTATAGATCACTACAGATCTGCAGTGTAGAAGCTTTTTTCTGCTGTATTATCTTGAAGTGCAGTGTGTAGCTAGTTTATATTACAGGGCATAAATATAAATATTTTTTTTATGATTCAGTCATTTCCAAAATTAGTTCTGGTTTACAGTGAGCTGCTGCTTTGAACATTGTTCACTGTTGTGTTTTATTACTGTTTTGGCATATTAGTTGCAAGGTGTGTGCACCTCCTTTAGTCCTGTTTCAGATATCTGAAACACAAATCCACTGATGTCCTTCTATTCCTATGTTGTAGTATTCTAGTTGTGGGATTTCCTGCCCTCAGGCGACTCGTAGGTCAGCTCTTATACAAACGTTTCAGCTTGGCTATTGCAGCTGCATCTAACGTCACATGTAAGGCCATAAACCAGGGGCCTTAAATGTGACGTCTGCATGCACAATATTTAGAACTTTTCAGCCACAGAATGTGCGTTGCTATCAGAAAGCGGTTGGTGGATATCGCCCATTCCCAAACTCTCATGGCTTCTCGACAAAGAGGGTAGGATCTGGTTCCCCCTTGTTTGTTTATTTACCAGACCACTGACATATTGTCTGTCTGTATTGCAATCGTTCCTAGAGGTAGAAGGTCTTGGAGACTCTACTGCAACTAGACACCGCCCTCATCTCCAGAACATTTAGGTGCAATGCGGTCTCCGACAAGGTCCACGTACCTTGGACGGTTCTGCCCAAACAATGCCCCCCCACCCTAGATGAGAAGCATCCGTGGTTTACGTAGCCTGGTGAGGGGGAAGCACAAAAGGTCTCCCTTGCCTGAGTTCTGGGGAGTGAAGCCACCAAAGGAGGGATTCCCTGCAAACCCTGCTCAGGGGGATGGGAGTATTCAATGGATGGTGTAACAGTGACCATTGAACTTGGAGTGTCCACTGTAATGTACGCATCCTTAGGCGAGCATGGAGAGAGGGACCTATAGCCGCTGCCATCGAGCTTAGTGCTCTCAGGACTAACTCCGCCGGCGGAGCTTTGGTGCGAAGAAGAGACAAAACTTGAAGTGAGAGGCTGGACAGCCTGTCCGAGGTCAAGAAGGCCTGAGAAGATCGGGAGTCTAGTCTGGCTCCTATGAAATCTAATACTTGCACAGGATGAAGAAAAGACCTAGGTATGTTGACTGAAATGCCCAAACTGTCGGCAAGGAACAGAACATAGTCCCTCGCGATACAAAGTTGATGCCTGTTGGTTGCTGTGAGGAGCCAGTCATCTAGGTACGAAAAGACCCATATGGCCTGAAGCCTCAGGTGGGCCGCAACCACTGCCATGACTTTGGTGAACACCCTGGGGGCTGAGGTGTGTCCGAACGGAAGGACCCTGAACTGGTAAAGACTGGCCTTCTAGCGGAGGAACCTCCTGGACCGTCTGTCCATTAGAATGTGGTAGTATGCATCCATGAGGTCTATCGAGCACATCCAGTCGTTCTCCTGCATTAAGGGGAGAATAGATTGTAGAGCGACCATCCGGAAGTTTTCTTTGGGGACAGACATGTTCAGGGCGGACAAGTCTAGAATGGGCCTGAGGTCCCCTGTCTTTTTTTGGCACCAAAAAGAACCTCGAGTAGTAGCCCGATCCGGATTGGTCTGAGGGGACCCGCTGGATGGCTCTTTTTCCTAACAAATTTGAAATCTCTACGGTCGCCGCCTCTCTTTGATTGGGTGGGACATCGGGGAGGCAGCCACCTGAGGGAGGACGAAATAGGATAGGAATGTTGTAGCCTCTGAATATAATTCGGAGCACCCATCGATCTTTCGTGATGGACTCCCACATTGACAGGTGCTTCGTTAAACGCCCCCCGACTGCCTCCAGAACTGGACAGTCCGGTAAGCCCTCAGGGCTGCTGCGTGGGTCTCTCGAAGAAAGGCTCGAGACCGAGTTACGGTCCCCCTCTGCGTCTGGGCCGGCGTCCACCCTGCCCCCCTCTGCCTCTGGAGGGCGCAGACTCCGAAGCTGGATAGGATTGCTGAGACTTACGGAACCACAGCTTCTTTTACCCCCTCTGATTCCTTGAGAAGGAACGTTGGGGGCTTGAGAAGCAGACTCCGGCAGACAGCATCTTCCCGTCCTTCTCGCCTTTGGACTAGTGTATCGCAGATGTTCTTGCCAAAAAGCGAAGAGCCGTCGAAGGGTGCGTTCGCAAAGGACGCCTTGAAAAGTTCAGCGAAATTACAAAGGCGGAGCCAGGCGTGGCGTCACAAGACAACACCTGCCCCGCTGGCCCTGGCGGCTCCCTCTGTAGCATACGACAGTAGCCACATGGACGTATTTGAGACGGACTTAAGCGTGGCCATACGAGTCGAGAACACGGTCTTGTCCTCGACCGACATGGACTCTGGTGGAGCTGCAGCGTATTCCTTAATCAAATCCCGTTGCAGCCTGATGACATGCGCCATATAATTCAGCGCCCTCACAGAGAAGGTTGCTGAAGCAAAGGTCCGCTTCCCTATACGGCCCAGCGCCTGGGACTCCTTGTCCGGCGGGTGGACCGTGGAGCTCTCCTGCGAGAGCTCTCTTAGTGGCAGCAGCCACCAATATGGCATCAACTGGAGACCCTTTAGCCCAAGCCTGCCTATCTGAAGGGGAGCTAAGGATTTTATCTGGCTGGTGTGGGATAGGCTCCACGGTGTCGGGCTCCTACCAAGCCCCGGTAGTCAGGAGATCTACCAGGACCGCCGGATGCACCCCGGTACAGTCACCAAAGCGCCCCGTGTAGTCTCATCTCATCTGAGGAAGGTTTTTGGGCAGACCACCCCCCCAATGCGCAACATTTCCATGATGTCTCCAAAGGAGACATCCTTGGGGGGTGACCTTGGGGAGCCTTCCCTTTCCTCTAAGTCCGTATCTGTGGTGACGGACTCGGGGGAGTCCATGTGCCTCCTTTTACACGTCCATTCACCTCTTCTGTGGGACTATCAGAAGAGGGCTCATCAACGGCCTCTTGTTCCTCCGAGGGAACCAACTGGAGGGTCTGAGCAGGCTGTCCCGATGGAAGGATGATGGAAGGTAGACCCGTATGCAGTGAGGGAGCGGAAGGATCAAAGCCTCGGTCAGGACCTGGAAGACCTCGACAGTACCCTCTCCACTACCTCGAACGCTGAGGGAGAACTACTCTCTTCTGGCACCGAGAGCAGTCTCTTCAGCTTCGAGATAGGGATCGGGGTCAGAGCCGAAGCCGTCGGATCCGAGAGGGAGGTGCTCTCCGACATAGGAGGCGCCGAAGAGGCACCCGCTCCCACGGATCCGACTCCCGGCCCACGGTCCCGAGAACTCAGATCCGAGATGCCCGAGGGTATGGTCGGCGTCGAGAAGGCTTGGGTCACTGGCGCCGACAAAACCCCGGCTCCGAAAGGGCCTGGATCTGAAGACTCTAAAACCCGGATCCGGGTTGAAGAAGGAGAAA